>NW_015150731.1:809754-813686 GCF_000732505.1 Cyprinodon variegatus
ATGGATGATTTGCATCTATTAACATAACTTAAAAACATTGGAGGGAAATAAAGCTTAAAGACATTTTCAATCAGTCAGAAAAAAACATCTACAAAATGAGGCATGAAGAGGTCATTACAACAGTATCAGATCAGGTTCAAGAAGGAGGCTGTTTGCTCCTGCTTTGATGTGTGCTGAGTTATTTCTCTATTGTAGCATTGCCTGTGCATGCAGCCGTGTTTGCACCAATTCCAGGTTTCCACAGCTAGAGCAGATGCAGGCTGAGATGTTGGTGGGCTTGTGTGCATGTCTGAGTGAACCTGAACCCATAAATTAATGCAACAGTTTTACTTTCAAAACTTCCTGGGAATGGAATCTGATACATGCAGTATATGATGATACCCTCAGTGTATGTGGAAGGTAGGGGTGAGCCAAAGTGCACTTGTCCCCCATACGGGAGTTAATGGGAGAATGATCTTTTCCAAACCGCCACCACTACCGCCACATAGCAGAAAACGGTAAGATAAGGGTGCTGACATGTGAAACTGGTTTTACTTTTCAAACTGAAGATGGGTTTTAGAAAAGAACAGATAAGAGTTTTGGAATCTGTTTGTTGTCCTCTACATTGCAAAAGGTACCATTGTTTCTGTAGTTTTATCAACATGAACCCACACCACGGCTAGATTAAAAACACTGATATAAAAACAAATAAACATGGAGTATTTATTGATTAAATATGTTCTTTTATGTAATCCTCTTGACCTTTGATCTCTTTTCTTTATTTTGTTCTTATCGAGGTACAGTAACAATTGTGTTTTGAGAAAGAAAAAGGTATCTATCCTATTGCTGCTTAAATATGTACACAGATTATAACAGGGGTAACCCATTAAAAATCAGCGGGAGCCAAATAAAGAAAATCAACAACCATGAAAAGGTCTGGAGACATTTTTAATTGTAATTTGTTACTTTAAACAGAATTTAAGACTGAAAGAAAATGAGTTTTTTTTATGCATCCATGTTATACATTTATTTTATTAAATTTTTATATCATATTATATTTTTAATACATTTTAAATTTTTGAAAATATAAAAAGTCCATTTTAAAATCTAAAGTGTTTTTTGTAGTAGAGAACAACAATCGTTCAGTTTGGTATAGAGACAATTTCCTGATTCACGTATTTAAAAAAAACACCTGAATTGACCGTTTGTTATTTTTTTCTTTTTTATGGATTAATGAGAACAGTGGGCTTTAGGCTGCCCTGCAAAGCTTCAAACCTGGGTTTGAATGGTGACAAAGCCATTCTCAAGTACATATCAAGGTGCTCATTTTGACCCTGGATCTATATTTATTTTTGATTATGTTCATGTGGAGAATTCACAGCAGTAGTTTCCGCCAAACATAATCCGTAACCTCTGGTCTATACCGATCATCTATCGTAGCAGCATGCTGATTATCCTGACCTGCTTCCATTTACCATAGTCGTGGCTGGAAAATAATATCAGATTAAATACATAAGGAGATCCCAAGCATCAGTGTCTATAATTAATTAAAATATTTTCCAAGAATCTATCAAACTCTTTACTTTGCTTCTTTTTCAGATACAAAAGCCAATCTTTAGTTATTAAAGGAAGCTTTACACAAAGGTCTGGTCATATTCAGAATTCAAACTTCTGAAAGTACTTTAAATATGAATTATTACATACTGTTTAATAAATGATAAGTGTTTTTAATTAAGAGAAATTTTCATTTGAATGTGCTTTACCAGAGACATCCATGTTTTACAAAGAACATTACTGCCACCTACCAGTTTGTGACGTCACGGTGTGGTATCGGCTGTTAATCAAGTCCCATTGCTATATCTGGTGTTTGTCACAATGTGCTATTATCAAAGTCATCGTGAAAACATTCTTCTTCAAAATGTTGGCTACATATGAAGTGTTTTTTATCTGGCCAGAAGTTCAATAGCAAATCCTTCCTCTTCAAGTTGGCAATCCAACGAAGAAGTCGTCCGTGCAGGATCATGAGTCGGAAAGGTTAGATAACAAATTTTTTTTCTCTTTTACCCGATGTATTACAACATCCAACTACCATGCACGTGGCCATTGTCACTTTAACTATAGCAAATTTCAATGGTGAAGTCCTCTCAAAATCTTAAATAATTGTTGTTGATTGCAGAAGTGTCTAGTAGCTCCCATTGATTTTACTTGTAAAGAGGGGACAATAGCGCTAGGCTTACCGCACAGTGACTCACTGCCGGAAGATGTCAGGAGAGAGGTGTTACTATTTTTGGCCAAAAATGGTTCTGACTTAGTGATCGCGACGAAAATTTTTATTTTTATTTTTTTTACTGATTAACTCTAAATTCATTAAATCAATTTGTTTTAGTTACAGATATTGATACACTGATCATTCATTGCTGATCATTCTTTTCCTTTAACTCTTGTTTATGGTTCCACTAAATTCCATCATAAACTTATTTAACGTATTTATTTACCTTATCAATAAGCCATGTTGTATCTTACTTAGTTGTATATTAGCTCATGTATGCCCAAATATTTATGTCCTAATGAGATGTTCATTCTTTTTTTCAAACTGTAATCGAGCGACTGCAGAGTTAGACATGTTCATAATTTCATATCATGTTCATTGTGCAATGTTTGTCGTAAAACCATCTAAGAGATGCCATCTGTTGATTGAAATGTGGCTACTGGAGTAGGTTAAAACTGTACATATTGTTGTGGCATGGTACTTGTCAATATCAAAGCCCTTTCAAAGGTTTAATATTACATTTGATTTATCTCTGGAACATGGAACTGATGAAATTGCAAGGTAGTAGCGTTTCAGTTTCCTGCTGGTTGAAGCTGATATATTGCCACAATGGTCAATAATGCAACATATTCATGACAAACAAATCATTCTGTCCAGTATTCCAACTTCCAAATTCAAACTGAATGCAGCATAACACCACCAGTCAGACATGCCCTCCATGGTCAGTCAGGAGTTAGAGCTTTAATTAGTTCCTACCCCCCTTTTCTTTACCCCCTTTGCTCATTATCACACATAACCGTGTGTCTTGCTTTTACACAGGGTTTAGTTATAGTTGGACTTAGATTTGGGCACAGAATTTATCTTCTTGAAAAGTATGAAGATGAATATATATACAGACTTATATAGGCCCACAATTCTCTTAATGAGTTCTTGCTGCTATCCTCTGGTTTACACTTGGTGTCACACAAGGAGGCAGTGTCTTTGACCTTCATTTGTAGCTGGGAGCATATCTGTTCTTTGATTTTTTCCAACTTCTTTAACAAAATGAAATATATGCAAGTATTAAAAATATATAAAAAAGAAGACATTAAACATAAAAGGCCTGATCTACAGAGGGTTTACGTGTCCTTAAACAGGTGCATGTAAAATGTATCTGAAGTGCTGTAAAATATTATTTGGTATTGTAATTGTTATTTTTCTAAATTACCTTAAATATAATTTCCTTCAACTGCATGGCTTAGGACATCATCTTTCTTTTTGGGCCAAACTTCCAGAATCTGCTGAATTTTAATGGGGTGGAACCAAGCCCGTTTGCAAGTTTAAATATTTGTGTAGCAATCTTTGTAAGCCACCGTAACACCTCCACTTATCATACTTACTAATAACAGAAATCTCACATTCAATTTAGAGCCCATTATTTGGAATGTTTGTTCACAAGTACCACATGAACACATGAACATAAAGAGCAATAGTGTCCTCATTGTACTGTGCATCTATCAGGTAAAATACTTGTGTTGGAATCATCTTCTTTTCAATGGTACGTAATATTTTCAGAGGTTTTTATCTCCAAACGTTAGTGATATTGCTGAAGAATTTTGTATATATTTATGTATATGTGTATATACCACTTTACCTAAATAGATTTTTCTAGTGAAGTTTTTTTTACAACTTTAATTCACACTAG
>NW_015150731.1:813752-825016 GCF_000732505.1 Cyprinodon variegatus
TGTATATGTATACAGTATATATTTATATATGTGTGTGTGTTCCACTTTACCTAAATAGATTTTTCTAGTGAAGTTTTTTTTACAACTTTAATTCACACTAGCAGTATTATCAGCGAACATGGTTAAACCACAGCTTCCATTCAGCTTTTTTACATCAATGAATAATCAGAGAGAACTAGTCAGAAAAAAAACTGCAGTTTTCTTGAAAAATATAAAGACATTTTTAAACTGGATTTTATGAAGCTGCAATATCTAAAAAAAATGTGTCCTTTATATAATCATACAAAGTAAACTAATGGGAGGAATATATACACAAACCAAGCTTCTAAGTTCAAAACATGTAATACTGGTTTGAGAGTTGCAAATAAAACTGCTCAATCATTAAAAGGAGGAACAAAAACTGTGAAGCCTTATTATGGTTAAATATTAACTTCTGCACAATTATACCCCTGCCTGAAATCTGCAGCTTCCCTCTAAGAGTTAGGGGGGGGAAAGCTAGGTCACTAGGTTCAAAGCTTCTTCTGATGCTCACAGAGTCTTCAAACCATCTGTAATGTGTGTTTGTCTTTTTTTTTCCACAGTACATGTCTGTTACATTGCAGTCTTTGATGTGTACAGTATAGGTCTGGTCATGTCTTCCTCCATCTTTATATCGCTCTGGATCTTTTGCCTTTGACATCTGGACCGGTGTGAAACAGCTGTGTCTGTTTCAGTCCCTAGTAGGATTTATGGTGCACATATAAACACACAGAGTTCACCCAGCCCTAAACACACACACACACACACACACACACACACACACACACACACACACACACACACACACACACACACACACACACACACACACACACCACACGTACAGAAATTGGCAGTTCCTCATATAGCCCCTTATTCTTTGTCTTTGTACTGCATCCAGTATCATGCTACATCCGGTGCTAACCCGTCTTTTACCTTAATATATCTGATGGAGATTGATTTTGGGGGATTTTAGGATGCCTCTGGAAACAAGAAATGTTAAGGGGACTAAAACTTCATAATTGAATTTGGCAGACAATGAGATCCCATGTATGGTAGTGTACTTCTCCTTTTATGTTCGGGCTTAAGTCCACAAGCATATACATGTGGACAGCTTAATATAGTTAGAGGTTTTGCATCCCTGTGGCAAGCATTCCTCAACCTCTGATCTTCCACGGTACTCCACCTTTCGTCCCTCTAATTCTCTCCTCCTTTAGTGACTCTCTTCCAGTTTTCATCATCCTCAGGCAATGGTTCATTTTTCCAGAACATTCTGGTATTTAGGGGGGAAAAATGTGTGGCCATCCTCTGTAAAACCAGATAGAAGATACAGAATGTGGGGAATTAGCTCAAGTGGTAGAGCGCTTTCTTTAATGCCTGCATTCTCCTTTCAAAATCCATTTAATGGGACCTAGTGGTTAGAGCATTGTGCTTAGAATCTGAGTTTAAGCCCTGCTCCCACAGACTGCCACTCTGGGTCCAAAGGAAGACCCTTAACCCCGGAGGGCTACCCGGGTGCCGCACAATAGCAGCCCACAGCTCCCCAAGAGCTGTAGAGTGTTCAACAGTGTAATGACAATAAAAGCAGGGAAGATGGTTCTGTGTGAAAATCCCAATAGATCAGCATTTTCTAAAATACTCAGACCAGCCCATCTGGCACCAATAGCATTCCACATTCAAAATCACTTAAATCACCTTTCGTGCCTATTCTGATACTGGGTTGAACTGCAGCATATTTTCTTGACCATGTCTACACATCTAAATTTATTGAGTTGCTGCCATTTGATTGGCTGATTAGAAAATTGCATTTATAATTTACCTAGTAAAGTGGCCAGTAAGCGTACATACATACAAGAACTACCAACCAATCTTTGAATTAGAGGAAAGGCTATGGTGGGAGAAGTGAGTTTGAAATTAGTTTCTTAATTTTAAGTTTCCTGTGCGGGTTGGTTCTGGATGTTTATACTCCAGACTCAGTCAACAGCTTGCGCAGGTCCCCCAAGGTCTGCAATCGGCCCTTCTCCACAATCTTCCCCAGGGTCCGGTCACCTCTTCTCCTTGTGCAGGGTTTTCTGCCACACTTTTTCCTTCCCACAGACTTCCCATTGAGGTGCCTTGATACGGCACTCTGGGAACAGCCGATTCATCCAGAAATATCTTTCTGTTTCATACCCTCTTGCTTGAGGGTGTTAATGATGGCCTTCTGAACAGCAGTCAGGTCGGCAGTCTTACCCATGATTGGGGTTTTCAGTGATGAACCAGTCTGGGAGTTTTAAAGGTCTCAAGAATCTTTTGCAGGTGTTTAGAATTAATTTGTTGTTTCAGATGATTAGGTGCATAGCTCGTTTAGAGACCTTTTTCATAATATGCTAATGTTGTGAGATAGGAATTTGGGGTTTTCATGAGCTGTATGCGAAACTCATGTGTATTAAGAGAATTAAAGACCTGAAATATCTCAGTGTGCAATGAATCTAAAATATATAAATGTTCAAGTTTTATCATTACATTATGGAACATAATGATCTTTATCAAGGACCTGTAGTATTTTTTCTGCTAAACCAATGAATAGTGAAACAACAGGAGCAATCTGATTTGATGTGATTGGAATCAAGCTTTAGTTTTTTAGAGGACCTTGATGACAAACGCACATGCTTTTTTTGTTGTTTTTTTTTTGTATCAGTCAGAGCCTATGAAAAGCAATATGTATAAAAAAACATATTTCATCCAAGTATTTAAAAATTTTAGGGTCAATATGCTTTTAATTTAGAATTAAAACCGAACCACAACACAGTATGTGATTCAATTAATCATTAATGCAGGTATATCTGTTGGTGTGTGCCAAGGATTCAGTGTTTAGCTTTAAGGTGACCAAATTGTTGTAAGACATTAAGGGAATCTGGCTAATTAGAAACTTTTCTTCTCTGTCTATGTCTGCATGCTTGTGGTACGCACAAGATTGACTGCGTTTCCCATTATAGCCACAGAGCAGTGATTAGTCTTGTCTGTGAGCTGATTAATATTCTCCAGAGACGTTGGGTGAGGTGAGGGAAATGATTATAGGAGGGACAGATAATGGAAAGATAATGCCCCCATGGATCACACTGTCAGAGCAGAGTGAATGTGGGAGGGAGGTGAACAAAGGAGCATGGGGGAAGAAATATGCAGATTTAGACAGCAAAGGATTTCTTCTTAGGAAATTGATAAATGTAGAAGCAAATACAGTATTCAATCAGATTAATAGGATAAATGTACACATAAGACACACACAATAAAGCATTTTTTTTTGGTGAATTATATCTTGTTATTATTTACTGTACTCTGTTTTTGCTTTTGTTTTTAGAAGAAAAACACCCTAAACTGGTATCCACAGAACCATGACTTAGACCCCGTGGTGTTTCTTATTACCAAAGCTAAGACATTATAAAAAATACCTTTAGGGATGATTGAAAAAATTGTTGCAAAGTCTTTTGCCAAGTATTAAAAGAAGAATGAAAGCTATTTCAATAGCATATCAGGTTTGTCTCCTGTGGAACTAGCTTCCAGTTTTATTTGTTAAGGCAGACAATAAAGCTTACAGTCAGATTGGCTCATGTTACCCTCAGCTATCTCTGTAGTACTTATAAAGCTACATCTCCTACTACTTTAAATTACATAATTTCAATTAAATGAAGAAAATTATTACAGAGTATTCTCAATACCTACATTTTCATATGCTTGAATAACATATTATTAACTGAGTGTTGAGGCATAAAATGAATTTACCTCTGCCAAGTTTAAAGGCACACCGGGGCTCCCCAATAATTCTGCCTATGCACTGTAAGTTGGGAGAAGACACGCCGTCAGGTCATGTGCCAGAATGTATTGTTTTACAGCCACAGGTTCTTATATAATCATGAAGCTACGGCCTTTGCTCCAATTTTTTTTTTCGCCTGCTAGATTACTGGTCATGGCTGAGGAAAGGAAAATGTTTAAACCTTCTAAATAGAGAAAACGTCAAAGGGAGGAAAAATAAGAGTTGATCTTGGAAAGGAGTTTGTTCATTAGTTCAGGCTAAAAGAAGAAGCCGATTTTTTTTCTCAACAAAATTATTGAACCAGTAAGTTAACACTTTGCTCCTGGAACACAGTCATATATCTTTGTTGTTATTTTCAATATTTAGTAGAAGCAAAATATGGGCAGATAAAGCTAGCAGAGTAGAAAAAAGCCACTATAGGTGAAAGCCCCTTGCGGCCAAAAGTTAGACTGTGTGCATTTAAGGTATTTTTACCTGAAGATAAACATCATATCATCGGTTAAGAAACCTTGATTAAAAATAAATTTGTTTTTAAATTAAGATAATCAAGCATAAAAGAGGAAAGTAGAAAGAAATACATTGTGAGGCATACAGACGGTTGATATAATGATTGGATAGATTTCCCAGTTTTTTGGACATCCAGTTTAACCCTGCATTTGTGTGATTTGGCAACAACCCAGCAATCTATATGCCCTTAGGTAAATACATGACCTTAGGCAAATATACAGCAGGACTTTAAAGAACAGAAAGATTTAACGGACTTGGAAAAAAAGATAAGTTGGATGAGTTAGGGGATTTAATTCAAGAAGGAAGAGTAAAGTGGTGAAAACATGAAACACTTAAACGGATTTTATAATCTATCGCTAACGGTACCTATTTTTTCTTCGAATTTGGAAACTCAAATGATATAAAAAGTTGTTTTGTCACATTAGATATGCAGGGTGTTAAGTAATGCGTGTCTCTACAAGTTGAGACACTTTTGAACTGTTTTGGATTCCTTGGGAATACAATCCAAAGACACGCAGCAGAAAATAACGGTGAGAAGTCTAAACGCTAAAACCTCGCCAGCTGATATGTTGCTGGAGTCTCTGAAAAACTCAGTAGGATTTTCTCCAAACACAAAATCCCAGTACATACCAAACCAAACAAGCATCCTAAAGACAAAAAACCCAGATCTAGGATGAGCAGAGTGGTGTAAGCAGTTCAATGCAGTGAGGAATGCTCTGATCTTTATATTGGAGAAACCAAATGGCTTACCTCCTCCAGACAAGACGCGGACAAACACCTTATGGACAAAGGACATTCTTTTGAGGACCAGAATCTGTGCATTTTGGACAAAGAAGATGGGTGGTTTGGAAGGGGTGTGAAGGAAGCCATTTATGTTAAGAGAGAGAAAAAAAAAACCTTAAACAGAGGGAGTGGACTCAGGTTAAAGGCTCTCAAAAACCTACAATGCAGAGATAGAGTTGATTTCTTACCACTATCATCTCAAACCTCATGGCCATGCAGGGGACCAAGACATCTCGCCTGCTTAGCCAGCTCAACAATGACTCCAACAACACCCCTTTTCAGAGGCATAGGCCAGTATCGGCTATTGCAGGCTAACAAAGACCTCAACAACTCCCCAACACTAAGGGGTTGACCTGTTCTTCTGGTTCAATTTGCATGTTTTCTATGCCAAAACTCTAAAAAAACAAAAAAACAAAAAAAAGAACTGTTATTACTCTATAAAGTTTGGAACTCATTGTAATCCAGACATTTTGAATTGAAAAAGCTTCCTGATTGGGAAGCAAAATATCTTCACACTTCACACCAAGTCCAGTGGTTTGTTTTTAACTTCTTTGAAATGACTATGACCTGGATGACTGAGAATCTTCACCAGCATAGCTTTGTGTCCTTACAAGAAATATAAATATATTTCCTGTCTTTTGATGAAATATTAACTTTTCTGTTTTAGTTCAGCATCAGTTTTAAATTTCTTTCTGACCTCTACATGGTTGTTTGTAAACAGTGAAACACCAGTGATCTCACTACTGCCACTGTTTCTTGAAATATGTGCATAGCTGCTGTTAGTCCTACGAGGGCTTCATAAATGACCTTTTGTTTGTTTCTAGCCATCTGTATGACTTTGGCTCTTCAGTTTGAACATTTGCGTCTTCTTCTGTGTGCTGCTCATTGTTTCCCATCCTTCTACATCCCTCCCTGGTTCTGGCTCATGCTTCATGCTTGAGTAAGAAAAGCACTGGAATTTGAAAAATGCAGTCTGAACTTCCTTTGTTTTCCTCGTGTTACTAAGGTAGCACTTCCTGTCACTTCAGTTGGAAAAAAATTGTTTTCCCAAAAAAACAAAAAAAAAACAAAAAACCTACTGTAACAAAACAGGTGGATGTAAACATTAGGGTGACAGAACAAGATGCAGAAAGAGGCAAGGAATAGATGTAGATCTAAAGCAAAAACCTTAATCCAGTTCAGTTAGAAAAACAACAGAAAGGACTGTAGACAGTTTTCTATATCAAAGTTAATCATTGAACAATATATAAATGCAAACATATTTGGAGAAATAGACTCATTGCAACTTGGGAACAAAAAGGGAAGCATTTATTTTCATTCAGGGAGTTTAATTAATTGATGATATGCAGTTCAAGAATACATCTAAAGAGTTAAAGCACTTCATTAGAAAAATGCCACATATTAGGATTAAGAATTAAAATCAGAAATGTATGAAATAAACCAAGTAAAGATTTTTTTACTTATCTAATGGTGGCAGGTTCAACAATGGTTTTGCTTTTTTGTTTTGCTTGAGCGGGTTATTGATACTTTACGTTTTGGCTTGATTAGTGCGATGGATATTATTGAAAAAATGTGTAATACAGATAAAATTTGCAAAGTAGCCCAATTGTGCAAGGATATAATAATAAAAAAAACATTAACAAAACTACAACCACCAACCTGAATGTGTGGTTAAAGAAGGACCAACTGTGACCTAATAAAAATTGGGGGAGTCGTTGAAAATTGCTAATGTCTAAAGTACCTGTACTCGATTTGCTTGTATTTTGTGAATCCATTGAGGAAGCAAATGCAATCTGTATGAATCAAGAGAATTTAACAGTTTTTTGTTTTTTTCCTTCCAGCTGGACAAAGCTTGATTTTGCAAATGTGAGTAGAAAAAAATACCTCACAAAATATCTCACCAAGAGTTTTCATAAAACAGTATACTGTATATAGAAAACCAAGTTCAGAAGAATCCTATCATGCACTTTCATTTAAAAAAAAAGTTAACTACTTGAACCTTTACGAATAAAACATCATTTGATAAGCAGGATGACACGTTATTATTCTAGCGTTGATGCATCTATAATCCTGTAACCTATTTTCCCAGAATGTACTTCGGGTCTGAAGTTCCCATGCTGTTTCTGCTGATGTGACATCAAGCGCCTTTGTGTTCAATTCAATTCAGTTCATTATTTAGCGCCAATTCACAACACATGTCATCTCAAGGCATTTTACAGAGACAAATCCAGATTATATAGTCAAACAGATTCCAAGTTTTCCGAATAAGGATTTTTTTGTGCAAGAGGGCACTGCGCAGGCAATGACCAATTAACTAATTAAAACATGAATGGAACTGTATAACAAAGATAAGATGAGAAGGCTAACTTTAAAAAGCAGTGAACTGTTTTTCCAGAGTAGGTAGGATTCCTGTATGCATGTAGAGCAATATTCTCTCCAGTTTCCTAGCATTTTGCTCCAAAGTGTGCAGCTCTGCATTCAACCAGGGAGCCAGCTTTTTGTTTTAAAGTTTTTTCTTTTTCAAAGAGGCTACGTTGTCTAAGGCAGTACACAGAGAAGTGACACATCAAAATCAATCAATTTGTAAAGGGGAATTATTAAATACTTGCCAGCTGCAGTGTCATGAAGCGGGACAGATGGACCCAGTATTCAAGGTGAGACAGCCAGTAGGAATGTTCAAAACATTAAGATAAAAACAGACAGAACAAAAGCATGCTGCAGTGGATCGGTGACTCGCGGCAGCTGCAGGAGGGGGGACGGGGCACCGCCCCATCACTGACTCTCTGGAGGAAAGAAACACAGCTAAGTGACCACGATCATCTGACAGAAAATGATAATCTCAGTGAGTCACTTACCTGGTTTTATAGTTTAATCCATTCTCCCTAGAAATTGTTGCGATCGAGCCGATGGGCTGACAACCAGACACGCCGTGGTTTGCCCAGAGTGTCCCTGATGCTGCAGCCCCGGAGAAGTTGCAGGAATCCGATCCAGGTCCGGGGAAGACAGAGCAGGCAGGAACAGTTCAGGAATCGGAAAAACTCAGCTCTAAGGTTTCTACCCAAACAGGAACAGCAGGATCCAGAGTTTCAGGTATCCAAAGAGCTTTCAGGCATGTTCAGAGTCCAGAGTCAGATAGGTGCAGAAGCATGCCCACACAGACAAGCATGGAAGCAGACGGGCAGGGTCAGTGTTAGAGGGAAGCAGAGATGAGACGCGGAACCAGGATTTCAGCAGGACTTTAAACTGGTCTCCTCCTAGGAGCCAGGCTTACGGAAATAAAACTGACCCTCTCCGCGTTCCGAGCCAAAATTCTGGGGGCTTGGCAGAGAAGGATCAGGACAAGATCAGAGGACAGGACAAACACTAAAACCCTCTCAATCCACTGGCCGCCGGGAACCAGGACATGAACCATAGAATAAACTAAACAGATAAAATAATGGGCATAAACAAACAGACAGCGAACAAACACCAAACAATGATCTTGCCTCAACAGCTGGGCTGGAGCGAATATAAAGCAACCTACAGGTGGATGAGATCAGAGATGATTAGGAACTGGGCAGAACTAGGCAGGTGAGGTAAATGAGCAGTTAAGACCAGCTATCCGGCCAGATCATGACTTGCAGTATCGTTCAGTCATGCAGGGGAGAATGAGAGTGGAACAGATCTTTTGAAATTGATACCTACATTACCTAATAATGATCTGCTAAAGTGAAACCCTCTTTTGGGGAAGGAGAACTCTGTTAAATTAATTTAGAAGGTTATTCAAAAAGTGGTCAGAGTGGAGAGGGGAGTGAGGAAATACTGTTATTTCTTCACATTCAATGCCATATGTCAGCACAACGTCCAAAGTATGAAGATGAGAATGTGTAGGACTATTTACATTTTGAACAAAGCCAATTGAGTCTAAGATAGCATTAAAAGCTACATTTACTGTAAGCTATCACCTTCAATATCAGTATGAATGTTAAAATCCCCTACAATGATTACTTTTTCATTATAGTGGGGGATTAAAGTAAAAGCTCACAGTAAGGAACTGGTGAACGATACAAAGTTACAAAAAGTTTGGTTTTGTTATTTTGCAATTTATAAACTAAGGGTTAAATGTTCAAAAGAGTTGTAATTATTATCTGTCTTTGGAGTAATCAGTAATTCAGACTGAAAGATTGTTGCTACTCCTACACCTTGCCCAGAATTTCTGGGGATATGAAAATTTAAATGACTTGAGGGAGTTTTCTCATTTATGCCCACATTATCCTCTTGCTGCAGCCATGTTTCTGTAAGGCAACATAAGTCAATGTGATTATCACAAATTAGGGCATTAACTAACAGACTTTTTAAAGAAAGAGACCTTATATTAAATAAACCATATTTTATAGTTTTTCCCAATTGGAGTAATTTTAATTAGATTATCATAATTTACTAATTTAGGATTTTTCTAAATTATTTTATTTTGCTCGTGAGCAGGACACTGCCTGGATGAAATAATGAGTGGCTAATAGAGTAGATAGAGAACCTCCAGAGAGGTGTTTTAAACTATGACTCACCTGGGGTTTTCAGGATTTTGGACGACTAACACATTTAGCCAATTTCTTAGAAAGAAGAGCTGCACCATTAAAAGTGGGATGGATGCTGTATCTCCTCGGATCAGGGTTTCCTCAAAAAGATTGCCAATTATCTATGTAGCCCACATCATTTTCATGAGATTGAGACAAGAATATTCAATTTACTTGTATTTTTTCTTCACTATAAATCATGTAATTCCTTTGTTTCCTTCCCATGACACTGATTGTGCGTACTTTTTGACAGTCACTGCAAGTTCATGACCCCCACAGCTTGACCACAATGGAGGATTGAAGAGCCGTCCTACTGTCGTTTTCGCAGACTCATCTTACTCTCTCTCTCTCTGGCCCTGACAGCCTGTGACAGTACGGAGAGGGACACGACACAAAGTCACATACAGACTCCTTTTCTTTGAGCCTTTGTCCAGCTCACAAAAATGCCATTGTTAGCATTCAATACATTTTACAGAGTAGTAGAGCTTGTGAGAGGTACTTGACAATGCCCCTCTGGAAAATGGTTTTAGATCAGGCTTTGTTTTCACTGACCATTCTTAAAACTCCTCCGCCAAATTCTAGACTCCACTTGCACTTTCCCTCAGCAGAACGGCGCATCCTGCAAAATTATATTGTCTTTTAGGTATGACTCAAGGTGCGTAAGTCGTTGACTCAAAGTCCAAACTAAATTGATGCTATTTCAAATGGGAATTAATATCAGCCATTAATATAACCTATTAATATAATAAGACAGATGGATGGACGGACCAACGGACGGACAAGACAGACAAGACAAACAGACAGACAGACAGAGACAGATAGATACTCCTACAAGTTATGTCAATGCTCTCTATTTGAAACCACATCAGATCTTGAATATTGTTTTAACAGACTTGTGTTTTTATTATTGCCACATGTGATTGCTTTGTTTCCTTCCCCTCAGGGTAAAATGGGTGAAAAGACTGACTTAGAGCCAACAGTCATAAATCTGATTTATGATGGTATTTGCAGCTACTACTCTAAAACCCTACTACCCTACCCTAATGATGTCTGTTTGTACATGCTTTTGCATTTTCCTTATATCTTAAACTCAAGTTAGGATATACGGAAGGAAACTGTCAGAGTTTCCATTGCACTGATCTCATGCCACTGATATGCGTGCACACGCTGTTGCACATTGTAAATGCCACCTTACATTCTAATTAGGAACTTTATATTTTGACTTGAAGTTCCTCTGAGAAAAACATCTTACAATGTGGTACAAAATTTATATTCTATGCTCTGTTATTGTTTTTTTTTAGACTTTTTGTTTTGGAATGTAATTTTACTTGCTGGCTTGTAATTTCCAGGTTATAGATGAGGTGCTGAATCAGCACAAAGCAAGCATGGTTTGAAACTAGCGAAGTAGACCCACACTGAAAATGGGACACCACATACGCACACATGCATAGGAGGGGTAGACAGGGCAACAGGCATGGCTTGGACAGACAACATCGGATTACAGAGTGACAGAGAGTGCAGGGGAGAGATCAGGGTCATTGCAGAGAAGAGTGAGAGAGAGAGAGAGAGAGAGAGAGAGAGAGAGAGAGAGAGAGAGAGAGAGAGAGAGA
>NW_015150731.1:825085-836738 GCF_000732505.1 Cyprinodon variegatus
AGAGAGAGAGAGAGAGAGAGAGAGAGAGAGAGAGAGAGAGAGAGAGAGAGAGAGAGAGGGAAAGTGCTGAGAGTTAAGGTGGAGTTGACAACAGAACCAGGGAATGTGTGATGAAAAGCTGAGAAGGTAAACAACAGATGGTCACAGATGAGTTTACAAAAATACCAGAGTTGTTCAGAATTAAGACAAAAAGCATTTATGAAACCTTTTCTGTTTTTAGCATTTCAGTTCTGCTCTGTGATGTCACTTTAAAGCCCTTTAAGGTAATCTGCTGTTGTAAGATTTGTCCATAGTATAGTTTTTAAATATAACCTGAAACCTATAGGAGAGATGGCAACATTTTTAGAATTTAAAATATGCACAGTGTTTCTATTTTATTCTCAACACTGATTCATCTGACTTGGTAGCACAAACAGAGTTATTAAATGCAACAACATGCAACCTCACAGCTTCAGAATTGGACTAAAGGGAGAATGTTACCAATCTGACAAGGAGTGGGTATTGTGTTCAAAATTATCTTACATTGGCAAATCTTCAGAAATTAATGAACACAACTTATAAATGAAAACATGGCATTAATGTAATAGTTTAGTTAGTAAATGGTTTCAAGCAAGTTGTCCCTGAGCAACAGGTGTGGGTGATATGGTGGAAAAAATGTTGTTTGAGAGAACAGGTCGACACCATACAGTATACTTTTTCAGAGATTCAAGGAGCCAGTTAAGTCACACAGCACACAGTTAAATAGCAGATGTCTGAAAGTACAAAATGGGGCACCACTCCCTTCTTGACATGTTTCTGTTTTTGTGATGACACATTATTTACAAATAATAAGTCATGGTATTTACAGACAAGAAAGAAAATCTACAGAGAAAAATCAAAACCCACTGTCCTCAACATGTAGTGCTTAATTCAAAATGTGATAAACCCCTATTCTCACCCAGAGTTTTAATTAAATCAGCATTGGTTAAATAGCTATAATGGAATGATTGTTTCATGGTTGATCTACCATCAACTGTAGACATAAACAAAAAAAACTACCTTTCTGATCATAATTCAATATTGAATTACCATCTTTTGATGTCTAGGCTACCACCAAACACCAAAAATAAAAACAATGTTTTCGTCTTTGTTGTGGATCTCAATGACTATAGTGGCTGTGTATGAATACAAAGAATGATAATTAACAAGTGGAGAAAATGCAATGCTAGCATCTCTGAGATAATGTCCACCCAACTTCCCAGATTCATGTTCCAAGGTAAATAGAACACAAGGCTGGCTAAAAACCAAGATCAATTTCCCATTTACACAGTAACATAGCATTCTGACCAGCTGTGTGGTGTGGAGGCTGCAGTGCCTCAGACTTGAAGTAGTGGTGAGAACAGCAGAGAGGATCTCACACCCCTAACATGGACTATTCTTCCTGCATCGAATGTTGCAAAATATTCGATGCAGGACCAGCAGGTTCTGCAAAAGCTTTTTACCACTACCATCAGACTGCTGAACTGCTGAAACTCTAATCAAGACTCTATATCACACTTGAAAACATCATATTTGCACTACTAATGTGACTTATTTTATTTTTCATAATCCATAAAAAAAAAACTCAATGTTGTACTAAATTTTGTACCATATTTTTTTTTTTTTGCACTGCACGGAACCTTTCCATATCATTGCCCTTTTGCACCATTACCTATAATTGGTTTTCCTTTTCTCCTACACTGTCTACATTCTTGATCACTGCTGCACTTTATAAACAGGAATGTTCGTTTTGCTGTTGAAAGCTGTATGCATCAAAATGTATCTAACAATAAAGTTTGTCTAAGTCTAAATAATGATCCACCCCCTCTAAAATTTGACAAAAGAGTTAGGATGAACAGTTGGTGTATTTCTAGTTCACATTTCCAATCTCATTTCTCCTAAAGAAAAATGTAATGTTTAGAGGAAGTATTTCTACCATTGCAACACTGATGTTGCATTACGCCACATCCATCACGAAACCAGAGACAAATATAGATCTGGTCAGAAGAGCGTGATAAGAAAAAGGGAATGCAGGAGGGAGAGAATTACATTTTAAAGCTTAAATAAAGGAAAGACAAGGGGAAGATAAGCTTCTTGTTTCACTTCTGTTTATCTAAATTAATATCCGGAAACAAGCTACTGCTTAGTTACTGTAACCACAACTCCCTAAACAAACAATTTATTTCTAAATGTAAGTTTCTGATTTATTGTGTGAACCATAATTCCAACTTTTCCCCCGAAAAAAAAAAAAAAAAGAGTAAAAGTACAACTGCTAGTCAAAGACTAAATGAAACCAGCTGTTTTGTAGATTATTGTAGACATTATCTTTATGATATTTTATTATTACAATTTTATTATATAGCTTGAGTTGTTAAATGATTATGAGCCATTCCAATAAGTACATTTTAAATTTAAGATATGATTATTACTTCTAAAGAACTGTCCTTAAACCATATGATGATATTTAATTAGCAGATCTTGTTCAACACAACAGTGATACTGTACCAAGGGTGACAGTTAACTATTGTTAATGATTTTCTCCCATGAGGGTAATCATGACTTAAGTTCCTATCAAGATCATAACAGGAAGCTGTGCAAGAGGATGTGCTGAAAGATTGAATACCACCCTATTGTGTAACAGAGTCAAATGATGACAAATATTGAGCAGAAGTGACAGACAACGCTCTTTGTTTTTAAGCTTTTGTACTTATTTGTAGAAATCTGAGGAGAATAAGACATTTTTGGAAAATGAGATCATTTGGACAGAGCCCTCATTGTTTAATACAGTGGATTAGTGAAAAATTAAGTCTGATGTTTTTTTGTAATTTTCCTTCTGGCTCATTTGTCATCTTGACTGGCGTATACTGACATATATGTGAATAAAAATGTCCTTTATCACTCCAATTCCAGGTGTACCAGTAGTTAAATAAAAGGCAAAGATTGCAGATACATACAATGGTACAAAATATTAGGACTGAAAACTAACCAAAAGTGACTATTCAGTAAGGGTACACTTACAACACATAAAAAAAACTACTGTACAGTTATTAAAAGAGTAATGAAAAGGATCAAAGAAATATGAAATAGAAGGGTTAAAAAAAAAAGGTTAAATCTTGTTTATATGATTATGCATATGAAAAAATACAAGCAGACTATTTATAAGAATTAAAGAAACTGTACAGAATCAGCATTGATGTAAATACCTACTTGGATTAAACAAATGACTTAATTTAATTAACTAATTAACTAACAATAAGATGAACTTGCGATAATGAAACAATAGGAGCAAAGTATAGCACCATTTCAAGAACTTGGTACTATCCTAAACAAAAAAAAAAGAGCCTTCAGGAAGAGACATGGACATTTTAAGAAGTATACAGAACCAACTTAAGGTCAAGATAAGAGAAAGCAAAAGGGCATAGAGGAAGAAGAGAAACCAAGCTCTTCCTGAACAAGTTTGGAGATGTGTGGTCAGGGACGAAGAAGATCACAGGCTTTCACAGGAGTTTGCTTAGACATATTTTAATTTTGCCAGAGCCAATGAACTGAGAAGATTCTTCAATAGGTTCAGATGAGGAACAAGCTCAATATCTTTCTCATTCTTTCTCTTCAACCTTAGACTGAAACCTGGAGACAGTTGTTGTGATGTGGAAGAACTCCAGCCTTGTTCCAGTGCCAAAGAAAACTCAGCAAACAGTCCTTAGTGTATAGACCTGCTGCTCTGACATCCCACATCATGAGGGTCCTAGATAGGCTTCTGCTGGTTCACCTCAGCAAACAAGCAAGCAGCTATCAGGACCACCTGAAGACACCATCATACACCTGCTTTAAAAAACCCAAGGTCATGTAGGCAAGGCAGATAGTACTCTGAGGATCATGTCCTTTGATTTCTCCAGTGTATTTAATACAATCCAGCCTCACTTACTTTGTGAGAAACTCCAGAGGTGTCAGGTGGAAGCATCATTCGCTTTGATCAAAGACTACCTGACAAAGAGACCACAGTTTGTTAGAAAAAGGGTCAGCTGTCTAATCAGTTAGATTAGACAGCTTTTACACGTCTGATTTCCAGTACCAGACAGAGTTCTGTCATCTGAAGAACTACTCAGATAACTCTGCAGTCATTGGTTGCATCAAAGATGGAAAAGAAGCTGAGTACAGACTGCTGGTGAACCTCTTTGTGGCATGGTGTGGAAACAATCATCTGATACTGAATGTCAACAAAACAATGAAGACGATTGTAGATTTCAGAAGAAACAGGAACAAGTCCAATGCTGTTAACATCATGGGAGAAGAAGTAAAGGTGGTGGAGGAGTATAATACCTTGGTGTTAACCTGGACAACAAACTAGACTAGTGATGCAAATGTAAAGTCATCTACAAGAAGAAACCAAGCAGACTGTACTTCTTAAGTAGGCTTAGGTCCTTCAATGATACCAACAAGATGTAGCATATCTTCATTAGAGTGGGATATCTTCTGCAATCATCTTTTTGGGTAACAGAATCACAGCAAATATCTTAAAAAGCTGAACACACTGATGAAGAAATCTAGCTCTGTTCTAGAAATCTCTCTGGAACTTTTGCAGATAGTTATATGGAGAAGAATACAGTGATAAGAAAAACTATGAGCATCCTCTTTACCAAACCGTTCAACAACAGAAAGTCTTCAGTCAAATAATTCTCCAGATCCAGTGCAAGACATCCCTCTACGGAAGATTCTCCCGTCTACAGCTAAAAACATTTACAACAACTTATTCCAAAAATCCCTATGAGTTACTCTATCTAATCTTCTTCTTTGGGATTAAAAAAATATTTTTAAAATTCAATTAAATGTTATTAAAGTAAATGTAATTTAATTTAAAGCTCTAAACGTATTGTTTGGTCTTCAGAATATGTTTTTTTTTAAAAACATATTAGTAATAACGATTGAAACTTAACAAAGACTTATAGGATGCTTTTTGGGATTAAAAAAAATCCAATTATTGTTTTGCCAGAGACGGTTTAAGGTTCTCTGGTTGCATAACCAAGCTTTTATTTTATATTGAGAAAAGGACTGGAATGCCCCCTGAACTTCTCAAAGAGCTAAAAAAAAATGGCTGAACTTTTGGTTCTTGCATTAAAGGAATAGTACACCCAAAACATGATTAGCCTTCATTTTCTACTCACCCCCATGCTGAACAACACTCTGGAGTACTTTTTTGATATCTCAAATGCATCTGGAGATCTGGGAGGCTTCTTGCTGTCTGCTGACATTCAAATAATGGAGGTCTATGGTGACCGAGACAGAAAGGTCCATAAAAGTCCACAAAAAACGTGTCAATATTCCTCCATACTGCTCGTCCAATGTATTCCAAGTGTCCTGAGTGGGTAGCATCCAGAATTTACTCGAAACGAAGTCATTTAGAAAGTTTTTAGAGCATAAACAGTAGTGTATAGGATTTCCTGAAAGCGCGCTCACGACGCTAAGGAAGCCGGCAGACCAAACCAGCGCATTGAGCTCGGCAAAGAACTCATGCTCTTCCTCAACACTGAAGTCCTCAGACATTTTTCTTTCGTTGTTTCTTTCTTTGCACAGGTAAACAGCACATTTCTTCTTCTAAGCTTGCATTATTGGCAGAGCAGACGCTAAATGCGCACTTTCATCTGGCTTGGTCTGTCGGCTTCCGTAGCGTCGTGAGCGTGCATGTGCGCGCTTTCAGGAAATCCTATACACTACTGTTTATGCTCTAAAAACATTCTAAATGACTTTGTTTCGAGTAAATTCTGGATGCTACCCACTCAGGACACTTGGAATACATTGGACGAGCAGTATGGAGGAATATTGACACGTTTTTTGTGGAATTTTATGGACCTTTCTGTCTCGGTCACCATAGACCTCCATTGTTTGAATGTCAGCAGACAGCAAGAAGCCTCCCAGATCTCCAGATGCATTTGAGATATCAAAAAAGTACTCCAGAGTGTTGTTCAGCATGGGGGTGAGTAGAAAATGAAGGCTAATCATGTTTTGGGTGTACTATTCCTTTAACAGATAGGTATGCCATGGACTAGCTATGGTTTGGTAACTTTCTTAGGCTACATAAGTTTGTTTACCTAATATTTGTACTTTAAATCTATCTTAATGCTTCTACTATCTTTCTAATAAGGGTAAAGTGGGGAAAAAAAGATTTCTGCTATTTTTTAAGTTTTTTAATTTCCTATATGTGAAATTGTGTGTTTTCACCTTCGGGCCTATATGTGGTGAATTGTTTGGTGACATTTTCCTTGTTATATTTAAAGGATTTGTTCTGATCCAAAGGTGTCCATACAACAACAAAATAAAATATAAAAAAAAAAAACAATTAAAAACCACCAATGAAGTTAAAAATAAAGTAAATTTTATACAAAGAGTAAGACATTTCCTCCTACATTATTTTTAGGGGAAACTATTTGTCTGGGGGGTTTCCTAGGCAAGGGAGATGTTTAAAGTCCAACTTAAGTTAGAACTGAATGGTTTTACCAGTTAAAGGGGCTGGTCTGTCCAGGATCTTCACTAACTTTTGTTTTAAAACTAGAAAAAGAGTGAAAGAAATCAGACTGACTTAACTTTGTCATCAGCGCAACACTATTTTAGAGCCAATTCTTTTTCTGCAGAACACAGAGAACAACAAACAAACAAACAATACAACAAACAAAAAAGACATACCAAAATTACACTATTTTGGAGAAAGTAAATTTTCCAGAGTAAGCTGTCAGCAGACAAAGAGTTAGTGTTCCATTCATCTTGGTTTAAATCCAGATGTGAGTTGAGTTGTTTTGGAGATCAGGCAGAGAAAGGTATGCATATGCTGCAGAGCAGATCTGTAGCAGATGTCCATGGAGGAAAACTAGGAATTAAGGCAAGTACTTTGAGATTAACAGTAAGATACAAGAAGTTTAGGTCATGCATGAAGTAGAACAAGACAGAACAAAAGAATGCAGAACTAAGACAAAGGATAATCAATTGGAATCAAGGAAACTCATTGCAAAAAGATAAATTACCAAATTGTTTTACCAAAGAAGCAACATCGGCCAAAAGTTTGAACTTTTGAGATGAGTAACTGGTATGCAGGTACAACAGCGAAGCAACCATATTGATCTACGGAGAGCAGAAACAGCTTAAAGCAGAAGAAGGGAAAACATTGGAGCATGGATGGCTACCAGATTGTAAGACTAAACTGATTATTGTTGGCCCTCTTCGATAGACATGCAACAAAAAACCTAGAAGCATAACACATTAAATATCTATTCACTACCTTACACTTAACTGACGTTTGCTGGAACTTACAGAACCGCACCCAAACATCCCTTTTTCCAAATAATCTTCCGTCATTTTTGGATATATGCCCAAATGCTATTGTTGTTGCAAGTGTTTGAAGATGTTTACAACCCTCATTATGTTTTTCCATGGAACTGTTCAAAACAACTGCAAAGACACGAAGAGGAGTACAGCTTTTAATTTGCTTTCTTGACATTTGATATTTTTGTACTTTTCTAGTAAGATGGTTGGCTAATTTTGCTGGTCTGACTTATTTGTATTATGTCAAGCAAACCAGCTCAACACAGTAATTAGAATAGTACAAGGTAATATCTCCAAAGGCACTTTTCAGCACTGGAAAGCAACACTACTGCTAACACTTGTTTCACTTCTGCTTCGGGTGTTGCTTTCTTTTGAAAGAAGTGCCCTTGGAATGTCTAATAAGAGCTTAGGTTAGATCTTTTTTCATGGCAGACTAGCTGACTCATCTTTACAAGGAACAGCAAGTTCAGCAAGTTTTATAAAATACATTTTAGTATCATTAAATATCCCAATTTACATTGAAAAAAGTAGAAACTTTGCAGCAGTTTGTAGCAGGATTTGTTTTTTTCCATAGATCTTTTTTCTTTTTCTGTTTGGAGCCAAAATGTCAAATTTTAAAAGGAGTATCTGCTGAACTAACAGAATTATTTCTCAGAAGTTGATATTGATGTTTATTATAGCTCAAATGCAAACTATCTACATTTGATAACTAGCCATGTATACTTGAAAAAATATTTTCATTTAAATTAGAAATGTACAATTATTCACATTTGTTTAACAAAATCTTTGATTTGACTTGAATTAGGAGGAACCTTTGACATCCCCTGAAGAGGGTCGATTGAAAAAACTGGAAGGTTTTGTGTTATTAATATTTTGGCAGTTTCAAGGCATCACCTGTCTGAAAAAGAAAGTTGCCTTGACAATATGTGGAAACACCCCCAGGGACATTTCAAAGAGACCTTAAAAATTTTTTAAATACAGCAAAGTCCACTTCTGAGAAAGCTGGATGGAAAGGCATCTGGCACAGATAGAAATCTACCAACAACAGCATGCTATATGTTTTGTATACAATTTAAAGAGCTACACTGTGTTGTACAAAAGAAATATATAATCTTTTCCCTTTTGTTCAAGAAAATCATAAGTCAGATGATTTAAATCAAATTAAAATCAATTATAGGTTAACCACCATATAAACTTCAATACAAGTTACTTCACAATACTTCAATACAACAGATGCCTTCTATTAATTGATTACTAACAACCCTAGACATCACAATCCTCTTTTAATTTGCCTTGGAATAAAAAAAAAAGGTTTTTATCCTGTTATCCCTGAAAAAAATGCTTATATTCTTGTGCATAATTTTGAGGTACAAGAGTAGCTCTCCTTCTTCACAAATAATAAGTCTACGATCGGACACTTCATCCATGATAGTTTCTCTTCAGCAATCTGCCAAAGCTGTTTTATATAATTTACAGATAATTCAAAATTGCATTCAAAGATATTTACTAAATGCACTCTTTTGGAGTGCATAACACTAAAACTGCCAAGCATCAGAAATCCATTATTAAAATAGGTTCATTGCCAATGGTTGTCCTTGCATCACATGTTAGAGCTGTCTTACCCACTTTTCTTAATCCTGTATATTAGTTTGGGTGTCCCCTTAGAATGTGGATTGATGTGTCAGTGAAATATCATCAAAGTGCTCCCAAGTGTCAAAACTGTTTGTCAATAGTTGTTGCTGGTCACACATTTTTTTAATCCTTTATAGGGAAAGTTACCTTTTCGGATAAGTTGCATACCCATTATACCGTGAATGGAGTCCCCCACATCCCTCTGTGAGGTCTAGAAGCACAATATTTATATCCAGCCATTCAGCAAAGATACTGCTACGTGGCTGTACATGTTATTTTTGCATTTGACCAATTAGATGAGCCCTTGAATGTTATATTACCTCCTGTTAATTAAGTTTTTAAAAAAGTTAGGTAAAAATCTAATTGAAAAGTAAAAAAGTAAAGTTAAAATGCTAATATGCAAAGTTAAAAAAGTAAGAAAAGTCAGTGCGTCTATAAGCATCAATGCCTCTAAGTTTGTGATCCAACAAAAAAAAATGTGTTTCTTCTTTTCATGACTTTCTTTTAGAAGCACTTTTGTTATTTTTCTTAAAATATTAAAGCAAGTGGCAGTTTCTTGTTATTACATTGACCTTATTTTTTGCCATCAAAATATAGATAGTATTTGAATTTTACAAAGGTAATAAGGTCTTGTCTTGTCCTACAATAACACTTTTGGCTTAAAAGTTTAATTTTCGAAATATTTCACTACCGTAAGTGCTCTATAAAGGGTTAAGAAAAAACAGCAATGACCTTAGTTATCTGTTTTGTATTTTTCTGATTTAGTAGGGATCTTTTAAATTTGCCAACACATTGCACCTCTGAGGGACATGGTATGTACGATCAGCTATTTTTCTTTAGCGTTTGGGTGTAACCCTTTATACCAGGCTGATTTTAAATTCTTTTTATGTTTTTTATATTCTAAAAAGTCGGCATATGTTGAGGTGCTTGTTCAAGCAATGCAACCGTTTAGTGCAGGGGCTGCTCCTCCTTGTATTTCTTGCTACCTTTATGTGTTCCAAATAAAATGCTCTACTACCGAACACTTGCACTATGCAGGTCTGCCTTGTGCATCTATATGATATGTTTCTATATCATTGTTCATGTCTGTATTTGAAAGCATAAAAAAAGCTATATATTCAACCACTAGTATACATTATCCTTTCAGTTCGTATTGTTTTTAAAGTCCTGAATTATGTTCAGCTATATGTGAGCTTTACTTAACTCATCATGAAACGCATAATGAACTGCTGTGAAATGATTTTCCCCTTGATTTCGTGAAACAGGTCAAGGTTGAACTGATTCTGAACAGAATTTATTTTTTTGTGATTGAGTTCTTTGAACTCATTCAAAATCCACATTATTGGCAGGTTGACTTTCTTCCCATTCTTGCAATATCTGTCAACACAATACATAATGCTAACAAGAACGTCCAAGTGGAAGTCCTTTCACACAGTGAACTGAGAACAAATTTGTGTGTGGAGGGGTGGGAGGATAGGGTGATTGGACAAGGACAAACATGGAGCCACAACACCCCCTCAGCAAACAACATAGAGACCAAACTACCAGCCCAGCCCATACAAACTTACTCTTACCACATGATAACACTATTGTGGCTGAGGCAGACCATGTGTCTGTGTATGCGGGTGTTCAACTGGGTGGGGTTGGTCATCTGGGTTTCCTCTGGAGAGTGAAACAAATGAATTTAGGGAGATTCACTTCCCCATTTAGACGGATGGATAATATTGACAAAGTCTGTCACAATAAGAAGCAGACTGAGCCAAAAAAAAAAAAAAAGTACAAAATGCTTATGCAGTGTTCCATGGAAATCTCTCATACTAAATCTAAATTATAAAGTGTTTTTTTTTTCCTTTTCAAATCAACTTTGTAAGTAAACAAATCCATACCTATTTACTATGGATGGATTATTTAAAATAAAGAACTTTGACAAACTCTCCTCAAGCGAAATGTAAAAATGTGTGTTATTTGTGTCATTTTATCATATTTTTGGCCTATAATAACTCTGAAATACTCCACAGTTGGATTTGGGGATCTAAACCTTGGGAAACACTGAATGTAAAATGGATGACGCAAACATAATACATTTACCGTAATAAACAAACGTTTTTTTTAAATACTCTACTGAACACTTTGGTCAAAAACATAAAAACAAATATGGACCAGGACAATACCTTAAAATGGATAAATCTAATTTCTTTAACAAGTGGCTCTGTAGAGTTTAATTATTAGCCATTATCTAACCTGTGGTAGAAAGCAGTAGCAAAAAATTTCAATCAAAGAAATCATATATTCCTTTTTTTTTTTTTTTTTACCTACATGATGGATACCAGCTGCATCATTTTTAATATGGGAGGTAGAATTTTTCACTCACTTAAAAAACACAGTATATAATATAAAATATCTATTTTAGTTTTTAACTACCGGTATGTTGCTTAGCTATTAATTAATCACAATTGTGGACAAAGTGGTATTTCGCTTAATACGTGTATGCTTACCAGGCAGCAGCCCCTGGAGACGCAGCTGTGAAGCTGTTAAGGGACAGAGAAGCTTAATAGCTCCTTCAGCATTTGGAGCAAGATGCTACATATCTTCTGTCTGTCTGTCATCAGTCTGATATGGAGAGTGTGATCTCTTCTGCCATCCTTTGCTGGGGTAACCGTATCAGAACAAATAACATAAAAAAGCTCAACAG
>NW_015150731.1:837999-873443 GCF_000732505.1 Cyprinodon variegatus
AAAACACTATGAGTTACTGCAATATTTAATTTCCCTTGGGGATTAATATTTTTTTACCTGAGTTGGGTTGAAATATGAGTGACTCTTCAGATAATAATAATTACTAACCATTTAAAACTACCAGGCTGGATCTCAAATTCAGAGGCCCTTATGATTGGAAATTGTGTGGTTTTCTTTGTCTTCCTCTCACATTCTAAAAATAATAAAGTGATATCATCTACTTCCTGTTTCTCTGCTTTGCTCGTTTATAAAAATTTAAATTTTTCTAGAGAAACTGTCCATAGATCAATTTGATCTTTGCAGCTTCCTGATAAGACTGGTACCCATCACCGACTGTCAGCTGAGCTAGAGGTATCAGTCCATCATGCATCAAAGCAAACTTACCAAGTACCATTGAAGATTCTTGGAAAAGGAAGGGTAATAACATTTCCTCAAACATCTCCACCTAACACTTATGCCAAGCAACTACAACTGCCTCACCTAACAGGTAAAACATAGGTGATAGGATGGGTCAAAAGTTTAATCCCTGTACAAATGTTCAAAACTCACAGTGAATCAATCTCAGGAAATTCATGTCATAGTTTTCCTCAATCAGTTTTGGCTTCAGAAAAATGTGAACACATAGTAGGGATCCAGAAAGTTGTGTTTCTGATTTTGGCATACATGCACAAGGTCATCTGTGGGTTGATCAGCTAAACTAGGCTCTGGCTACTGTGACCTTTCTGAAAAGTGTGTGTATTAATCTTCTCAAGTTTGTGTAAAATGTATGAGGACCAACCACTCTGTTTACATTGGACACCATGGTGTGACCGCGGAGGATGCCGCTGGCCATGAGTGGCTGCCAGCTAACAGCTTATTAAGCTGCTGTTGAGCTACTGTTATTAAGCTTCACAGTGCCAAAAGACACTCTCTCCATTTGTTTCACAACACATGAACACAATCACACACACTTGTCAGAGGGACACCACAGGGGTGGCTGGCAGCAACGTGCAAATACTCACCAGTGCATGCACAACCACTCACACTAATCATCACAATGCATATGGAGCAGAGAGTTAGCGTAGCCTCTTTGACCTGTCTGAACTTTGGCTCACCTTCCTTGGTTCATTACACCACCAAAACTTACACCTACGCTACAGACAACAGGACCAGACCAGGAAGTTATGATTTATTAGAACAAGACTGAATAGAAAAAAAGAAAAAGGAAGAAATATTATAATAGAGCAAAGAAAAGAATGTAGAAGATAAATGTATTGTTTCAGTCTGAAAAAAAGAAAGATGATTTTGTCTTATTTGTTAAAAAGGTGTTTTTTCAGCTATCCTGTAGATATAAAAGGTGTCATGTCAGCAAGTGGTTAAATTTTTTCTCAGCCCACAAAAGAACATCTTAAGGTGGGAAGGTACTGAAAAAATAAGCACAGCCTTATTTTCATTTCTTAAACTAATAATATTAAACTCATACAGTTAAATGACTGGGAATTAGAACATGGTGAGATGTTCGTTTGTCTACAGCCTCTTTTTTGTGTTTTGTAATTAGCAGCCATATACGTATGGTCAATGCCTTTTGGTCAATGGCAAAAAACATTAAGTGCCAAATAATCAAACATCTCTGTACATTGTGTAACTGCGTGACCAAAGAATTATTTATTTGATGCATTATAATTATTTAATTTTATTATAAAGTGCTATTTGAATGTTACTACTTTCTATTTGTTTGTGTGTAAAGCATCTTTTTTAATTACAAAAATTACAATATTCTAATAACATGTGGAGGACAGATAATCTGTTTTCCACTGCCAATTTACAAATACGTTTAGTTTATTTCTTCAAATGGACTTGAACAATGTACAAATGTATTTGCTCACTAAAAGGGATTATCAACCATTACAAGGCTTAGAGGTACTTCATGGGTACTAAATCATTGGAAGAGCTACCATTGAACTGATAGAAGAACAACAGATTTAAAAACATTTCAAACTTAGCCCACTGCTCAGTTGTGCTGTTTGTTAGAAGATGGAGAGGGCACCCCATGTGGTCCTTCAGGGCTTTGGTACCTGTGGGCACTACGTTGGTGACCCGTTTTAGACTATGGAAAGGTTCAGGGGTATAATTGAAAATCTTCTTCATACCCGTTTGCAAACTAATGTACTAAATGATACATATTAAACATTTATATGTCAGTAATTATGCCTAATGTTTGCATGAAAATGTTTTTTTTTTCCCCCAACATGTTTAGGATAAGGTTTTCCGGCCTAGTGGTTAGAGCATTGTGCTTCAGCCTAGGAGGTTCTGAGTTCAAGTCCCACACACTCTGGGTCCCTGAGCAAGACCCTTAAAGGAATAGTACACCCAAAACATGATTAGCCTTCATTTTCTACTCACCCCCAAGCTGAACAACACTCTTGAGTACTTTTTTGATATCTCAAATGCATCTGGAGATGTGGGAGACTTCTTGCTGTCTGCTGACATTCAAATAATGGAGGTCTATGGTGACCGAGACAGAAAGGTCCATAAAAGTCCACAAAAACGTGTCAATATTCCTCCATACTGCTCGTCCAATGTATTCCAAGTGTCCTGAGTGGGTAGCATCCAGAATTTACTCGAAACGAAGTCATTTAGAATGTTTTTAGAGCATAAACAGTAGTGTATAGGATTTCCTGAAAGCGCGCGCCCGCACGTTCACGACGCTACGGAAACCGCGGCAGACCAAACTGGATGAAAGTGCGCATTCAGCTCGGCAAAGAACTCATGCTCTTCCTCAACACTGAAGTCCTCAGACATTTTTCTTTCGTTGTTTCTTTCTTTGCACAGGTAAACAGCACATTTCTTCTTCTACGCTTGCATTATCGGCAGAGCAGACGCTGGATGCTACCCACTCAGGACACTTGGAATACATTGGACGAGCAGTATGGAGGAATATTGACACGTTTTTTGTGGACTTTTATGGACCTTTCTGTCTCGGGCAAAATAGACCTCCATTATTTGAATATCAGCAGACAGCAAGAAGCATCCCAGATCTCCAGATGCATTTGAGATATCAAAAAAGTACTCCAGAGTGTTGTTCAGCATGGGGGTGAGGAGAAAATGAAGGCTAATCATGTTTTGGGTGTACTATTCCTTTAACCCCACACTGCTCCACAGGCGCGTCACATTGGTAGCCCACTGCTCACCAAGGGGAGGGGTTAAATGCAGAGAGTTCATTTCCTTCCTCTGTACATGTGACAGTGCATTGACAATACAGTTGAATTGCATTCATTCACCAATCCTCAGAATTTTAGAACACATTTTTTAAAACATGGAGACATGGTTTGAATTGCACTTCTTTATTCTAAAACATATTTTTTAAACAATATTATCATGCTTTAGTTACCAGATTCATGGAATAAAAATATGTTTATGTGATTTAACATTAAAGCTTGACCATATCTTAATCCTTTAGACTTGGAGAATAGTTAATCATTTTGATATTTAGTTTTTGTTTCGTGTTATTATTTTTTTTTTCATCTTAAGTTTATGTGATTCATTCACCTTAGTTTTTTGGTTAAACTTACTTTTTTCCCATGTTTTAATTTCCCTGAAGCTCTTGTTTCCTTTGAATTCACTCCGTATGAATTTCTAAATTTCCCTTAGATTCAACAGGCATGCTTCCATAAAAGTCATGACACATTCCAGTAAACGAATGTTACTTCTGCCTTGTTCCATCTAGCCCTGCTCCTCAGCTTCTACTCCTCCAGTTTTTTTTAATTAACTTCTTTCTGGATTCATCTGTTGCACACTATCTTGATCTTGTTGCTTGGTTTCCCTATTCAAGTTCACAATTTTTGGTTTTATAAAAGCTACAAATTCTTTTGTGCTTGCCTGCCACCTTCCTAGTTTAGTGCCCTTTAAACCCACATACCACCATCAAACACGTTGATTTAAAAACTATATTTTTAAATCAGTATTAGCTATAAGCATTAGCTCAGATTGAATTGAGGGACTGGTTTGTAAATTATTTTAAAAGTCTGACAAACACATTGAGTATAATTAAAACCTAAAACTTATGTTTTCCAGCTTTATGTGGATCAGGTCTCATAATTTCTCTGTCATGTCTTGGGACCCGCGTTAGGACCCTTAGTATGCTCTCACCCTCTCAGTCATTCATCATCTCATCATTCCTGACTGACACCCTCCCTCTCTGCCTCCTTTTCAAGCATTTGATACTCCTCTGTTGACATGTCCATCCATGAGTGCCTATAGCAACCAGAAACTTGGCTGATCCCTTTTTTGCTTCACATCTTGGTGCAACATGATGAATCTAATGTGCAAAGTAAGTGAACTAATGTAAGCATAACAGTACATGAGCTTGAATCATTAGTGCTTGCCTTTTCCTCATTTCCACAAACCTTCACAAAAAAACAAATACAAAAAAAAAAAAAACACTACAGTATTCCTTGAACTTTCTTTTTTTATTTTCTATGAAAAATAACATTCATTACAGTTGTACACCCAAATATAACATTACATGTCTGCAACAATAATCACACTTGATAAACATAGGACTTCATATCCTCAATTTTTTTAATAACTTAAGAAATACTTTTTTTTTTCTCTTTCACCAGGAAATTGTTTTCTTATAAGTTTTTTTTTTTACAGTGTAGCTTTATCTATAACTGGCTCACAACAGTCTCTAAAAGCCATGTCTTTAAGACTTCTGGATATTCATAACATGTTATTAAAGCAGGCGTTTTGTTATTATTCCATTTCATTTTGTCAGGCAGTAGTAAAGAATGGTTACTGATATTTTCTTGTACATTTAACTACAGTACATAGTAGTATTTAAAGTCAGTGTACTATGATCAGTGTGCGACTACTCCAGTGTTACATTATGTTAAACTCAAACATTTAAGCGAAACAGTCATCTTTGGCACTGAGGCCAAGCTGGAGGTTACAGTTTCCAGTCACCATCCCAGTGTAGAAATCCAGTTCTACTGGTCTGTTATATTTCAAACTCCATGTTGAGCCCAAAAGCAATTCAATGTCCATTCTGAGCAGAAAGCAATATGTTAAAAGTAGCCAGTCAACAGCTGCATCTTGTCTTGCTTTCTTTAAGCAGTTTTCAAATAATCCTCATTTAGTTCCACTTGTGCTTTAAATGACACAAAACCAGTGTTTAGTGTGTCAAAGTCTCTCTTAGTTTGAGATTGCACTTATTACATCCAAACAGATGGATACAGGGTAGCATCTACAGAGTTGGAAAGGTGACTTTCTGCAGGGCAGATTACTTAAAACAGCAGCTCTGCCTTCAGGAAACAACTCCGTCATCTCTATCGTCAGGTGGAGAAGTGTTTCAGAATATTTTATTGTGCAGCACCACTTCCTGTTGGAGAAAGAAAAGAGGAACATTTTGAGCATGCAAACTTAGTTATTCCATTTTTTTCACTCTCTGGTACTTAACATTTTAAGAGATGAACCAAAAATAATGATGTAGTCTATTTTTAAACTCCAGATTTTGCACATCTTTGAACTACTGATACATATTTAGATTGAGTTTACTTTTTCTAAGGACTAACTAATTAACTTTAAATTATGTTTTCCACACTTCTTGTCCACAGTTTTAAATAGCTTTTGCCCATCAGCAACTGACTCTACCATATATTTTTGAAAAATACAAATGTCTCCAGCATTTTAAAGTATCAATTAATACAGTCAGCATTCAAACAGTACATCGATTATTCACACAAGAATGTAAAATCTTTCCCTAGATTTCTGGTATGATTTAACAATGTTATCCAAATCTAATAAACTATCTTATCTAAAAAGATAAATAAAAAGAAAATAGGTATGGACTGTATATCGGAAATATGAGCAAGTAACAAACAAAAACATATTCTTTAATTGCTGTACGTTTTCTACATTTCATACCTTCATCTCTACATGATCATAGCCCTCATAGCAGCTTTGCTGATACGTTTGCGGTGTTTTCTTTTTCGGCGACGAGGAAAGGCAGGTCGGAACGGTACCTGACGACCTGCTGTTGACATCGGCGCTACCGTGGAAAGAACTGCAGAAAAAAGGACAGGATTAGTCACATCTTCTCATGACATATAAATAAATGGTAATTTGTTTTAAAGGAGCTTTAAAAGCTAAAATCTGAATCCTTCACTGACATTGAATAAAGAGTATAATACAGTACATCAGACTGAAAAGTCCTCCATATTTATTGAAAACCGATGTCTTCTCCTGTGTAATTTCATTTCAAGAGTTTTACATTCTCTTCTCTTCAGTTCAACCCTTTTTGTGAGGGAACTGGGATGGTTGAAGAAGACTGATTTGATTGCTACTGCAAGTGTGTATTTGGCCTTATGTTCAGTAGTATCTTACTGAAAAACCCCAGAATTACACATTTTTGGCTCCCAACTAATTTAATGGCTATTAAAGATTCCTTTTTAACTCTAATGGTCTTTGTTATAAAAAGATGTCATCCATCAAACCATATATATGTACTCTATGGATACAGTGAGCCATTCATAGTAAATCATTAATAAATAAAAGATTGTTATATTTACATTTTAAGACTAAAAACAAACAATTTACTATTGACATAGTAAATGAACATGAAAGCAAATAAGATGTATGAATTTTAAGACTTTTAAAATGGTGAATGAAATTAAATAGAATAGCTCTGTTTCAGTCAGACTGAGCAGTCAAAGCACTTCAGTAAAGCATCATTCATCCAGTCTCTTACAAAAGGGAGCTGAGGTGTAGATAGGTATTTGCCCAGTACCACATCAACAGCTGCCAATAACAAATAAAAAATGCAAATTAACGGCACGTTAAAGAGAAAGGCAGCTAGCAAAATCCTGAAGAACAAGTTGGTTTAAAGCGAAATAAGTGAATTGAATAAAGTAAATCGTGCATATAGGATTTCTCAAGAAGTAATTCCAAATGCATGATTCACTTTAAACTTTCACTTTAAACCATCTTGAGAAATCCTTTGTGTAAAGCAACATTGCCCTGACATGTCTTGACAACCAGCTTTTCTTTAAGTTTTGCAAAAGATAAGTGAAAAAATTAAAATAAAAAAGAGAAAACAGGGGAGGAATGAATGCTTATTTTGAAATTTCACCAACCATGCCCTAAAGGGAGATAAAACCTGCTAACCTGAGACTGTGCTTACATTCAGGTTTGAGTCTGAGCTTTGAAAGCAGAACAAAATTTGGGCAAGTCGTTGGATAAGCCGTTGTGTAGTTGTTTATTCAACCATGTAGAGAACACTTCATCTGGCTAGATAAACTAAATGAGTGAGTTGTGTCACAAACTAAGATTTTAATCTAATGTCTAACAGATATTCAATACCAGTGTTAAATTAGGGAAGTAACTTGCTTAAAACAATCAGTGAAAAACCTATTCAGTGAGATTTGATGAGCTACTCTTTTTCATTATGATAATGACGATATGGCAATTCGTACTCTGCATATAAAAAACGACGGTGTTTTGTTTATTTTCCGCTTTTTTATAGATAACTTGAAAAGCAAATATTTTTTAACATTAATGGGATACAAAGCTTCACACAAACAATACTATAACTAATGAATTAAATGTCATTGTTTATGGCTTTAATTACTTTTTTAAGAACTCAGCTGAAGAGATGACACAGAAATTAAAATCTTCAGACATTCCACTGATACAATGTCAATAAAATATCAATTTCTAATGTTTTAAGAATAATATCAACTATAAAAAACTCAAGCGCCAAAGATACGTTTAGTCTGTGAATATATATATTTGGCACCTTCTTCTTTTTGACTATTCAGCTGATATAACGAGTACATTTCTCCACTGTGAGATCAATTAAGTCAATTAATCAATCCTTTAATAAAGTTATACAAAGATGCCTTTGCAAGTCCATTTCCACATGTGGTCAAGTTATCAATAAAACAAGGTATAATGCCATCAACATTGGAAAATTACAAGAGATAAACCCAGGGGCGCCATATTGGGGGGGAAAGTTAGGATGATTCTAAGGGCCCTTGACTGAGGCAGGGCACAAAGAAGAAGAAATGATTTGTCCCACGATAGTCTTCAAATGTAAAAAGAAAATCCAACAGTAAAATACATTTTTCTTCATGTTCTCCCCCATTTTTCAGCCATAAACAGTGAAACAAAGCATGAATTTATTAACACCCCCCTCCCCTGAAATTGCAAAAAATTGTTTAATCCTCGGGTTGCTACTGGCTGCATCGCATCAGGTCTCCCAGTCTGTCTACGGGAGTTTGCTCGTACCGGAGCTTAAATGACACGTGCACGTCATTTGACATAGTGATAACGGAAGAAGGAAATTAACAATAAAATGTGTAAATAAGTAACAGTGTGGTAAAAACTTCTGTGGCTGAAAAATGCAGTGCCCCAAAGTCTGGATTTCAAAAAGGAACGGAAAGGAAGGAGAAAGAGGAGAGAGGGAGAAAGCATCCAATACCATGACCAAGTTTCCCCCCCTAATCGTTTTTTACAGAATAGTTTGTTACCTGAATAGTTCAAATTAATGATAGATTTTTAACCCATTGAGTAAAATAAGATAGCTATCTGCTGGATACAGTTACGCAGTTATTCTTCCTCAATGTCGGAGGAGAATCACATCATTAATGATGCCGCCCAGCAGGGTGCAACTAAGTATGATTGCAAGTTTTTTTATTATTTCGTTGCTTAATTTTTTGTTTTAAAGAAAAGAAAAACCAGGATTAATCTAGTATTTATTGAGGCAATTGTGTCTGTAAATAAAACAGAGGCCTAACAACTAAGCCAGCAACAGGGCTCTTCTTATTTAATGTATATTTTAACAACCTTCTCAATGTCTAAAAAAATATACATATTCAACTATATGCATATTCAACTAAGAAAAAAATGTGAGGCTTCTTCAGTTACATCTGGAGCGATGGTGCCATCGTCTCAACGGCCGTAAAACCCCTGCCTTCATCTTAATACAAACGAAACAACTTGGTATGTTCTTGTCAACAGGTGGTGAAAAACGACTGTTTTGGTGAATGGAGAATGCTTACAAGTTGTAGACATCTTTAAGTATTCTGGGGTAGTCTTTGATTCATGTCAAGTCTTTAGAGACCAAGTAAATAAAATTTCCGAAATCATTTAAATTTAGCCTATCAAACTGTTAAACACATAAGGCCATGTCTACGGAACTGTAGATGTGGCAAAGGCTTATTTGGACTATTACGATAGTATGACAATTAAAGGTATAGTGAAGGATGTTTCTTTTCCAGTTGGATTATCAAAATAAGTGGTCCTCCTAATTGTCAATCATTCTGGTGATACCTTCTCCTCCTCATTTTAACTTACCGGTGGTGATTCTGACAGTGGAAAAATTGCAAATCTTATTTTGGAAAGTAAGCTTGTATGAGTGATGCAACTTTTAAACAGAGCGTGCACGAGGAGAAATGGGCTCGTGCACGCTCTCGCACACGTTTAATAGGCGTTCCCTATTGGGAGCCGGTACAGGGTTGTGCATGTGCATTTTTTTTTTAAAGTGGAGAGGGCGGGTCTTTTAAAAAATTTGCGAAAATCCTCCACTATACCTTTAAACTACTGTTTTACCTGGTCTCAGACAACTGATAGCAAAATGAAGCTCCTAAAATCTTTGTCTAGGAAAACCTTTATTGTTTTAGATGGAAAGCCTATAAACTATCATTAATGTAACATTTTACGAAAGTGTCAACTTTTAGATTTTAAAAGTTATCATATGTTCCTGCATGGATATTTTCAAAGTACTAAATGGGCTTACCTCTCCTTCTTTAAATAGTTTTAGCAATAAAAAACATTACAGCGGAATAAGCACCAGAGCATCATCAAGAGGGGACTGTGATGATCAAAGATGTAGAACTAAATTAAGCCAAATGGTGGCGTCAGTCAGAGAAGCACACCTATGGATGACTCTGCCAGAGCATATCTGACTGAAAACAAGTTATGAACATTTGGTTCAAAACTAATCAGTCATGCACCTATACTATAGATCATTTCTAATTATGTTCTGACTCAAATAAAATAAATAAAAACATGTATTTGTATTTACCATTTTTTGATCTGATGCCTCTACATAAAAAAACAACATAAATCATTGCCACCAGCTTCCTATGCAAGTCACCATCTTAATAAGGACTTTTTATTTTTGTCCTTAGTTTCAAACATTTCAGAGGACTGCCCTGGCTTGATTTTTCCACAAATCAACCCGTTATGGAAGAGTTGCAAAATGAAATCCATTATTAAAACAAAGTTTAAAAATGCTATTCAGTGGACACGGCAAGAGGGAAGCAGGGGGATGTGGTGGTCAGATCAAATCAAAATAGATTTTTTTGTTCAACATGTAGAATGGTATGTCTGATGGAAAGGCTTTTTTTTCCCATTATAAGTGACATTTGTGAACAAAGCATGCATCATTTTCTTTCACATCATAAAACATGCAATATATCATGCAGTGTTATTACAATGAGTGTGTCTGTTATCACAACATGTGATTAGTCATAAATGACCCGATAAGTCAAGATGTTACTTTCTCAGTCTCACATTGTTGTGGCTTATGTTTGAATTTTCCCCAGCTATGTGCTAAGTAAGTAAGACATTCAAAACAAAAACACCACAAGTGTTTCAATTATATTCAATAACACAGAAGTTTTACCTGAATTAAATGTTGTTGGTTTTGGTCTTTGGTGAGCATGCAGAACAGGCGTTTTTTCCGGCTCACTCTGTACTATCTCCAGCAGCCTCTGTCTCCTCTCCTGCTCTGTTAAATGGCCAGTCTCCTCATTCAGATTAGAGTCTTTCTCTTGCTTGTGATTGGTTGTCTCTGTCTGAGATGAGGTCCTGCTTTTAGCTAACATCTCAGTCCCCTCTTTTTGACCATCTCCTTTGGTCTCTATGAGTTCGTGAGGAATTTCCTTTGTATATTTTTGGTTGGTTATTGAGTCTTTTTGAGTAACAGATGTGAAAAATGTAGGATCTTGTACTGTCTTGGGGGCCTGTGTTATGCTGACCTTTGAAAGAGAACTGTCTGACTGGGGAGCATGAAGCAGATACTGCGCCCTTAGCTCCTGGTCCTCATCTCCAGGGGTGTATTGTTGTGGGTAGGGTGGGTGTGGAAGATATTGATGCTCCTGCCTTTGCTGGTGCTTTAACAATTGCTGTTGCCGCTGTTCATGATCATGATGGGGGATTTCCTCACCAGTCTCCTCCTGGCTCTTGTCTAAGCCGCTTCCATGTCCGACTTGTTGTGGGCTTCCCATAATGGTGTGCTTTGCCGTTGCCTCAGACGGCCTGGTACCCACCAAGCTTTGAAACCCTGCCGTTGTGTGGTGCACTCCAGTGTGCACATGTGTGGGGGCTTGATGCACTCTAGGCTGCGTCCAGCGCACCAGTTGAGTGTAACTGCCCTGCTGCCATTGTCTCGCCAACGGATCGCGCTCATGTGGAAGGTGGTGATGCTGATTGTGCTTTAGATCATCGAGGCGATGCAGGTCCGCCTTGGAAGTTTGAGTCTTTGGTGGAAGTGCATGAGGGGTGCGGGGTGGGGACAGGGGTAGGTTGGAGGATGCAGGTGGTTTTTGTGGTGGAGGTGCAAGAGGGTTTGGTTGAGAGACAAAGGCAGCTGATGAGGAAGAAGACGATGATGATGGAGGAGATCGCTGGCAAGAACAACTAACATGATCTTCCACTGGGATGACGACATTCTCAAACTGAGATTTCCGGTTTTTATACTGGATCTTTAACACCTGTAAAAAACAGATAAATAACCAAATAAGAAAACAATTTTTTATAAATATGTGATGATGCATTTAATTGTTCAATTAAATAATTTGTTTAATTCAAAAACTAACATTTTAGTTTTCTCAAGATGCTGCATAATACTTTACATCCGTCAACTCCTTTAGTAAATCTGTCAGTTGAGCTTCTTGTCAATATTACAATAATCAACCAATCAGCCACAAAGCAATAGAAAAAAACCAAGGAATCTGGGCATGGTGAAAACGTCTTGCCAAGGAGCAAATTCTGCATAAAAATGAAAAAAAAAAAAAAAACGGTGACTTCACCATCTTCAATGTTGTATTTGCAGCCCGGCTGGTCGCAGTATTTTTAGAAACAGCTAACGCACTAAGAAATGTATTAAAAATCATATTTCTAGAGAAGCTACAATCTGATAACTGGGTTGGATTTTGGCACAAGTATTGACTAATTAGTTTGATCGGATATTGGTAATATGATATTGGGAGGTCAAATCCAGTGCACTTTAAATGTTACTGTTATTCCTTTCTTTTTGCTGCTTATTCTTTGACACATAATATAATGTACAACTACATCAGTATTAATTTTTTAGCTTTTTTAACAATATTCTTGTCAAGGCTAAAGCATTTACTGAACATGGCAAAATATGGTTCATTCATTCAACAGTTGAATTGGATTGGTATCGGATATCATTTCATACGCTCAGCCCAGGTAACGGATAGGATCAGAAACAAAATGGGCTGTGCATCTTTATCTTTTTAACAATTACTTGGGTGGTTAATAAATATTTTAGGTCCAACTTGGTAGTAGCTTGGTCTGCCTAATAAAGGGGCTAGTGAATATAGAAAAACATTTAGAGTGTATCTTACTTAAAAGCTTACTTAATTGTCAACATCTGATTCCATTAAAATAAACAGACTGCTTGTCAGAACCTGTTTTACTCCTCACATTCACAAGAAAGAAAAGCTGAGATTCCTGTTCTTAACGTTTCAAAACACACAACTGACAGACTGATTCAAACTGCCATTGCAAGCAGATTAATCATTTATAGAAAAATCATAAAACTGCAACAGAGTGCTTTGATCAGTCTTGTGACATCTAGTTGTTTATATGACTGATACCAGAAGTGAGTAACTCCAGTCCTGGAGGGCCACTATGTTGAAACTTTTAGATCTGTCCCTGGTCCAACACACGCAAATCAAGAATTTAAATGATTAGCAGGAATCCGGAGAAGTTGACTCCATAGAGAGGAGATAATTCAGCCATTTGGTTTATGTGTGTTGGAACAAGGCCAAATCGAAAAGGGTCAATATAGCGGCCCTCGAGAACTGGAGCTGCCCACCCTTGCCTTATGTGATCAATTTAGACAGAAATCTGTCATAAGTCTGTTTACAAAAAAAATGAAAATAAAAGTAATGCCAGAAAGTGCCAAAAGACTTCTAAGCATATAATTACAATTTAAAAGTCCTAATAGGAATCGAAAATAGTCTTGTAAAATCAGCTGGTTTTCATGACAACAATATCCAGCATAATATTCCAAAGAGCAAAGACAGTTGCATTTCAAACTGCTTTTAAATACAAAACTATCTTGCTGAATTAAAAAGGCCTATTAGGTCAGAAAAAATATAAAACATTAAATGATCGAAAGGTGCCTTCCTCCTTGCAAATTCTATAATTTGGTGCAATGAGTAGTAATTTACACATAAACTGCATTATTGTTGTCTAATGCTGAGTTTCCCAGCAAAGAGAAGTAAACATTTGGAGGTTGCTTAGCAACCGCTTCGAAGAAACAGAGCAGGCCACTCATGATTAACAAGTGAACTGTTGTTTTCCTTTATTTATTTATTCATTTTTGTCCTTATGATGTCCTTAATACAGTTTCAGCTCGATGATACAGTTTCGATCAGCAGTAGAAATCTCGGGCTGTAGGCTGAAGCTTCATAATTAAGTGTTAGAATTATTTGCTCCATAATGCTTAATGTTACCATAAACCATTTGGGTTTAAGGTAACATTAAGAATCAAGGATGATTATGACTCTGTATGTAGGAGGACCTGGTGCCCCAACTTGTGCACTGCTGCACAAGTATTGTTTCTTTCCTGATTTTCCCACAAAGCAATTTCACAATTTTGCTATGATGATAACTATAAAGGTTAACATTTTTAATGGTAGGTTTACTGTTGGTCACAAAATATAACATTTCTTTGTCCTCTCAGCCTCAAGCTCATCCCAAGCAGTGATTAAAAAGAATAACTTTTATACAAACTTGCAGTGTTTCCCCTTCTGTTTCTGTGCTGATCAGGATTAAATCAACTCAATATAAAGGGTGCTTCAAATTCTTCAAATTTAGGCAAGTTGTCCTACTTTTTGATTATTTTCGCTCCCTATGTATCGAAAACTGATCATTTGGAGTCATATAGAGCACAAAAATGTCAATTTTGAAATTAAAGAAATGTACCATGTTCTTTTTCAGCAAAATATTGAAATCTAAGCTCTTGATTCCAATGCAAACTATTCAGAACAAAGTACATGCAAAAGCAACACACAACAAAACAGGATTTGATGTTCTAAGGAACTTATTTTACATTCTAGTAGAGCTGCAACTATTATTTATTAATATAATCTATTAAGATGTCGATTATTTTTCGGATCTACGGCCGAGAAGCAGGGTACACCCAGTCCATTGCAGGGAAACAAACAGGACAAACAACCATTCACGCACACACTCACACCTAAGGAGAATTTAGCTGGAGTACCGCGAGAGAACCCACGCATGCTCGGGAGAACATGGAAACTATATGCAGAGAGACCACGGGCCGGGAATCGAACCCAGAACCTTCTTGCTGCAAGGCAGCAGTGTTATCCACTGCATCATTGAGATTGATACGATGTGTTATAATTATAATAATATTACTGCTCTTATTTGGTGGCTCTGTCAGCTAAAGGCATGTTGTAGTCTCTACACTCCAGTTAACAATTAATCGGTTACCAAAATAGTTGATGATTATTTTAAATAATTGATTAATTAGGATTAATCTGATTGTTTCAGCCCTATATTCTTCTTTGTATACATGCATCTCAGTAAGCCAGTATAAAATGTAGCAAACATGCACGAACAGAAAACAATAAGACAGGAGTTTTAGTTTTAATTATATATACATAGACACATTTTTTGTTGTTTCATGGCAGTTTTTATATTTTAAAGACAGCTGGATAGAATGTGTACCTTTAGATATCTTCTGGAGGTGACAGTGGCAACACACTGCAGCTGATCTGAGTTGCAGCAGCCTGAACATCGCTGCACTTCCACACATGGAGGCCACAGCATAAAGTGAGCGTTGTTACGATCCAGCATGGATCTTGTTATTTCCATCACCTCTGTTCTGACTTTACATACTGCCTGCTGAGCAACCTGTGGTTCCACTTTTAGGACACAAGAGAGAAAAAAAAAAACAACAATAGCATAAGAATTATGAAAGTACGATGTAGAGAAAAATGAAGACTAAAACTGGGGACATTAGAAGCTATAGAAACCTACCAACACTTCTAATATATCGACCATGGGTTGGGTTTAGAAGATCGTGGTGCTCGTCCTCTTTATCTTTAAAAAAAAAAAAAAAAAAAGACATTTTAAAAAAAGGGCATGTTAGGTCCCCTAATTTTGTTTACACCTTTGATTTGAAGCTGAAAAACTTGCAAGAACTTCTACCACAAGCAAGTCAAGTGTGTAAAACATGAGCAGCCTGTTGGGCAGATTTATGCCCAGCTCATTGTTCAACACACAAAGGAAGATTTTTTTGTACCCCCTCTAAAACAATTAGGCTATTTTCTGACACAATTTGTCTCACTGCTGTCAAGAGCTCTGTTGAACATAGATATGACTTGTTAAATATAACTCATGCATGGTCACATATTCTCTGATTTCATACTGTAGCCCCTCAGTCCTAATTATATCTGGGACGTTGGCTACTTTGTCCAATGTGTGAATGTGTGTGTTTCTAAAACTCACTTGAAGGTGTAACTTACTTGCCTGTTAATTTGAATTAGCTGCCTGTTGCTAAAGGATGTTTCTATTTGTTTACATAGGTTGCTATGTGCTCACTTTTCTGTATCTAAATAAAAGCTAAAAGTAATTAATCTATTCTTTTTTTAAAGCATTGCCATTAGACTGACTTAATTCTGCAGATGCCAGTAAGTAAGCATCTGAATGTCTGCCACTCTTAATTTTAGATAGCATGTAGTACCAGTATGAGGATAATATGTTTAGAGCTGTTAAATATAGAGTTTACACATGGTTCCAGACAATAAATATCTATAAAATGCAAAAAATACTGTCCCAAGAGTGAATTCCTCTGTCAAAAAACTTAACAGAGACTGAGCTTTTAGCAGCTAGCATGTAAATATGTTAAAATGTAACACTTGATAGTGATAGTGTTAGTAAATATAGGAAGTTAAGTAAACAAAGTACAACTAAAGGCAAATAAAGTTTAAAAAGTCAACTACTTCAATCATTTTTATCAATCATCTATTGTTATGAAGAAAATTGAGGATCTATCAGATGATTTTATTAGTTAACCCTAATACATGTTAGATAAGGGTTTGCTTAACTAGTGGTTAAGGCAAATAAGGCCATTTTACTTCCTCCTGCTATCAATAAAAGTGTATAATACACTGAAAGTAGATTCACATCTATCCATCTATCTATCTATCTAGATAATTTTATAGACAAATAAATGTAATCAGGCCATAAACATATAAGGTTAGTTAATGTTGTAAATAAGAAATAATCATACAAAAAGTAGTATTAGCCCCTGTATGAAGAAAGGTCTATTTTAAATCAAAAAGGTTATGAGTCACATTCTCATGTCCTGTTTCCAAGCATCCTTCTCTCTGCTTGTTAATTTCTCTGGAGGCTGTGATGTCACTGTGTTATTTATGTGCTATGATATGAGATCAAAGTCCTGTCTATTAATACATGTAATGTGTGACTTGGTTCCTCTGTGGTTTAATTTTAAAATTGTTTGCCGATCAACATGTGTGTAGGTTTTGTTTAGACAGTGATGGTTACATTCTTTCTGTGACGCACACTGTATACACACATCCATAATTCGAACCTTTAGAGGAATTCAGAACAGTGGGATTATGTATTGACCTGGTGATGGAAGCCTTTTGCTTCTCCGTCTTTTAGTTTGTAAAATGGAAATCCTGACTATGCTCTCTTAAGACCTTTCCAATAACTTGCTAAAAAATTATGATGCTAGGTATGTATGCTGACACTCTCCTACGGTGCATTTCTCTTCATCCGTGGCTGTGGATAACCCCCCAAGTCTACCTCCTCCCTGTCTACCTAATTAATGTTTGTGAGTGTGTGAAAGTTGTGTGGGCTGGCTGTTAGTACCTATTGCACTGGCCTCCTGCTGCAGCAGCAGCTTTAGGTCTTCCACTGAGGAGATGGGAGAGTTCCACACAAGGTTGACCAGTGACTGAGGGAGTGGATCGCCCTGTGGAGACAAGATATCCAGTGAGATGTTTAGAAACAAATATTTATCTTAACATAGGTTATAGGTTGGAGATCACAATGAACCAGATCAGTCACAATGTCCATATTTTGAGTCTGCGTTCGATGAGTGGCCATCATTACTTTAAGAAATGAAGGTCAGTCAGTCCAAAAAATCAAAAGCTGGCTACTCTAAAGAACCCAAAATATAAGACATAGTTTCAGTTGTTTCACACTTATATATATATATATATATAAATATATATAAACAAAGTATGTTTGTGGTTGGTTGAGCTTATTGCTAAGAATGTTAGCCATACTTTTCTGTTCAGCTCTATGTTGAGTTCCAACATGTTGACAAAGGGTGGCTAATTAGGCAATCAAACTGTTTTCAGGGTAACTATTTCTATTATGGTATAAATAAAAATCGAATTTAAAGGAACAACTTTGTGAATGACATCATTATTGTTAAACTAGGAGCAAAACTAAAAGAAGCAAAGGAAGACTTAAGGACAAAACAGAAGAACTATGGTCCCCATAGTTTATAGGCTCAGTATCTCTATTTGATCTCAGTCAAAACCTGCTCCAGTTGCACTTCCTGTTTTAAAGAAAATGCTGGTTTTGATTGGTGTTTGCTGCTTTCCTCACTCTCTCCCTGTCTGTTTACCCACAAGACCTCCTGTTTCTTCCTCTTTCACACAGGAAATTAGCCTCCTTATAAGCATGCTCTCCCTCTCTCTCTGCATTTACAATTTTTGGATATATTACTTTTTCTTTTAATTACCATCTTTGCATACTAGCTGCAAACTAAACATATTTTGAGAGTCACAAATCAGAACAGTAAACCTTTCTAAAAATGTATTTAGTCATTCATAATTTAGGTACAGAGATGGACTCGGATCTAATGAGAATTCAAAACTCCAAGATTGTCATGTTCAAAGAAAAACTTGTGGTTCCACAATTGAGATCAGAGGCAGATAGCAGAGGATATTCTTTGATGCGTTCTGTTTTGGTTGGCTGTTAGTTGATACCATCTAAGAGAAACATTTGATACAGGAACATTTCAAAAACATGCCAAAACAACTTAAGGGAGTGCCAGGCATTTGAACCGTGATAAGATAACTGTGAGAAGAATGATGGGTTCTTTAGAGCTCTCAAGTTTTTCTCCCTATGCATTTCTAAAGTTATTCACTAAAAATTCAAAATTTTAATGAACGCTCCATTCTCAGTTGAATTGAACATATACTGCTGAAGAGATCCTAATGTGCTGCTTTTTGCACACCAGATTTACCAACATGAACAACCATCACATTCTTTTGAAAGATAAATACAGATCATATCTTGTACACTAAGTTAAATTTACCATCATTTCTTTGTATTACACAAGCCATCTAGATTCCCAGTATTCATATTTCCACTGGCTCTGAGGCGAAATGTTGTTGAATAGAACTGAATGAAACCATCAGTGAAACATAAAGTACAGCTGCAGCTGTAAAACCAGCAGCTGCTTTTTTGGTCCGCAAAATAAAAAAGATTGCTAAAAGAAGGAGGGGAAAAACTGTTTATTAATAAGGAGCTTTGAAGTAAAATCTCAGCTACTTTAAAAAATATATAAATCTGATAAATATACCTAATTTTATAATGAGCACAGTTAGACTTATGCCTTGGCTTTCCTGAGCCTCCACAGTTACTGCCATCCAAGGTACAAATATATGTAATAGTCCGCCATTAACTACCTTTTGTTGTAGTTTTATTACCTCACAAAGTACACTAATGTGAGATTTTTCTTTAAACTTCTCCCAACATCCACCTCCCTGTTGATGGTATCTAGATAGATGCAACCCTTGTTTGTAACAGTTATAGCAGTTTTAAATCTAATTTACACATTGACTGTTAATATGGAAAAGTTTAGAAAAAATGTCCTAAAACTATAAAACATCCATCCATCCACCTTCTCCCAATTATTCCATCAGGGTTGCATGGAGCCGGTGCCAATCTCAGGCAGTTTATGGGCGAGCGGCAGGGTATATCATGGACCATGGGTGTAGGTTTGCATAGGGACCAATAGGGACATACTATTCCCTACCAATAATGCAATATGAGTAACATTTACAATACAGCGTTGCTGCAACAGTTGCTTCTAAACCTCTCGCAGCTTTGCTGCCTCGTTATGCACCGGGCAGGCACTCAAACGAGGCGGTGTTATACCCAGTCTTTCCTATCCCTTCAGTAACACTGCTACGCTGTTTAACTCCACTCTTATCGGTTGTTTCGTCTTAAGTTCTATCTTCTCTCTTCCTGACTGTCTTTTTTCTAGTCCGTATGTGTGCGTGTGTACTTGGAGTGTGAAATTTAGATTTTATTCACACTAGAATGAACCGTGATTACTACAATTACTATTAGGCTACGAAACTAGTCCCAATTAAAAATTATTATATGCTCTAAAACAGGTGAAAACTGCTGATTGCAATTCTACAAAGACGTCAGACAGTGTTTTGATTTGTGGAACCAACTTCAGTACCTCAAAATGAAGTAAAATAGATTTTATCAACAAAAACCTTCTTTTTTGTTTAATAAAACTAAATATTCTGAGATGGACAGGTAAAATGTAAGGGTTTTTCCTTTTACCAATACTTGTTAGTATTACTCTTTTCAGGGCACAGGGCAACACAGACAAAAACACGGATACACACCTAAGGACAATTTAGAGAAACCAACCTAACAGTCATGTTTTTTAAAAGTGGGAGGAAGCCGGGGTACCTGGAGAGAACCTACGCATGCACAGCGAGAACAAGAAAAATTCATTCAGAAAGACCCTGGGCCAGGAATTGAACCCAGGACCTTCTTACTGCAAGGCAACCATGCTGCCCACTCTGAACACTAACTTTAGGTGAGTGCTTTAAAACAGTGGAGGGGGCAGTAGGATGTCCTGCCTTTAGACTAAGTAGCTGATGAACACCAAAGAAAACGCATTATCATCTGGGATCACTTTGCCTTTTCTGGTGACAAAATAAAGAAACATCTCATTCAAGATCAGGTCAATAACTAAAAGCATTAAGATTAACAACAATAACAAAAAAAAAACTAAAAAAATTCAATCTTATACCATATACATGTTAAATTAAAATGTGGTGAAAATGAAAAAAAATCTTGCTAGTATTTCCAACAACTATAATATATACAATTGCTATCAATAACCTCTGGCAGAGGTTTGAATACCTATTTATTTTACTATACTGAATACTTATAACACTTTATTTTTGGAATGTTATATTTAACCTAAGGTAAGCTGTACTTTAAAAATCATTAAGATATAAGATACCTCAATTAAAGCGTCAGCTGTATTAAGATGGGATCACAGTTTTCATCCTCTAGAATAAGTGTCTGCGATCTTTGCCATGTGGTTGACTCATTATTCAAAGCGATCCACTATCTCCATGTTTTGTTTGAGTGTTTTTTTTTTGTTTTTTTTGTATTATTCTTTTGTAATTTTCCCCAATGAGAAAAAAGTGGCCCCACCCTGGCCCCCCTGGTAAATTGGGTCTATAACACCACTGCTTTAAACTGTTTCACTAGGAACTATTGCCAAGCCCAGTAGAACTTAGCATTTTAACCAGCTGCCATATAAATGTAGCTTCCTCCACTTCATTTAAAAGGGACTTTATAAAAATCTAAAAAAGCTCAAGAGGCTTACAAATTTGGTAGTAATTTATGCAAAGAACAGCAAGAACAGGAATCCAAGTCTTGTTTTAATCATAATTTCTATCTTTGGACGTCCTAGCTCAAAGTACTCCACTTTATCTTCTATGGTGTCTGACCTTGAGTATTTGAATTCATTTCATGTTTTTTTTTTTCCCTTTTCCTGCACCCAGCTTTCTTCTCCCTCTGCTTTCTGTCTGCTTAGTGGGCGGTGATGGCTCAGGACACCTGGATGACTTTCATGAGCCATTGGCTGACCCACTTAAGCAAACACACACACATACATCCCCCCACCCACACACTCCTCGTTTTTGTCCTTTACATACAGATGCTTAACCACTGTCCGCCCAATTTGTCAAGGCAGCCTTCCACACGCATATAAACACACATTCACACTTACAAAGAGACACTTTTCCCCTCTATAACCGGCCATTATTACAGTCCCTGCACACATCGTACACACATCCATTCAAATGAGAGCAGAACACACATTCAGGAAATAGTTTCTCGCATGGACAAATAACAAACCACTGGTTTAAAATAAGAACGTGATTTGGACAAATAACAGTGATTCTAGAGGAACACCTTTTCCCTTTGCTTTCATCCAACACACACATTTGCAAAGTAGAAACGTACAGCCAGTTCTGCTCATAGCCCTACATGAGTGTCGGGATGACACTGTAGGTCAAAAAGGCCGTCTGTTAGGATGTTATGATGTACATATGGGTCATACACCTACTTCTAAATGCACACTACGCTGGTCTTGGAGGAAGCCCTGAGGGCAGCAAGGTTGTGAGGAATGTTTAGGGAGAAAGGTGAAGTGTAATGGAATGTAATTAAGGGGCCAGCAGACAGCTAGCACGCACACACACTGTCAAACAGAGGATAAAACATCTCAAGAAAAGGCAAGCACAAACAAAAGCTGAGAATCAATGTAATGGTTGAGTCACATCACACTGGGATGCAATGCCACATGCCTTCTTTTATCAAATTGGTGGCGGGCCGCCAACTCTATACTACAGAAACAAAATAAGACCCACTGGGCTCAGTGGGTACTTTTTTAATCACACACAGCAGCAAGCAGGGCAAACAGACACCCCCTACGCATGCTGCGTCCCACCCCTGGCTGAAGAGATGAGGGTGTGGGTGATGGATGGAAGGCCCGAAAAAGAAAGGAGCTCAAAGGAGAGCACTGAGTAAATGAGAAAAGAGGAGCTGAAAAAAAAAAAAACAATGAGCTCTGACTTCATGGGTAAACAAGGTGACATTCTTCTTCTCTTTGTGCCTTCAAAGACAGCTGTCACCCACTAGCTGGACACTAAAAGGTGTTCATCCACAGCTGCTTTCTGTCATTTCTTTAGTAAACAAAAAACCTGAAATGAAAATTTTATTCCAAGTTTATCAGGATAACAAGAAATATGTTAATTTATGCAAACTAATCTTTTTCCTACTAAAATTATATTTTCCATTAACAGTATTATGTAATTTTATGTGCCTACTAAGGGTGCTGGTCATTGAGCTACTTATGCTTAATTACAATTATAATTATTTTGTTTTACTCAGAGAACTTCATCTATCTTGTTATGAGAGTCAGCTGGTTGAAATTGACAAATTCAAATTAAAAGAAAAAGTTAACTTTTAAAGCATTTAAGTACTTTTACTGAAGTTAGCCAGTTCACTGTTAAAATACATTGGATAAGAAATATTTCTTTCTGCTTGCATGAGCAGTAATCAATCAATAATATATAAAACCAAAATTTTAAAGTATATTAGAATAAATTGGCAACAAAGGTGAAAAAAACGGTCTAACAAATTCCTGACCCAAAGCCCCGCCTTTATTTTAAAGCTGCTGAAAATGTACCTATAATTAAATCACAATCATCACTTCAACATCTCTGCATGTTACAGATTTCTATTACAAAGCACCACATGTATGGGATTTTCAGTTGAGCATTATATTGTAAATGTGCTACATTCACACTCTTTGTACCAGCAACATATGTGTCCAGCTGGATGGATTGGTTCTCCATGCACAACCTGCGAATGACGAGGACGATATGTGTTGGCAAATGGAGAAACTATCAGGGAAATTGAGATAATTGTAAAAACACTGTATATAAGGGCTGCAACTAACAATTATTTTGCTAATAGATTAATCTGTGGTGTATTATTTTAATTAATTGATTAATAATTGGATAGGCAAAGGTTCCTTAAATACATTTAACGAAATTGAACCAGGTGAAGCTAAAACTTTTCCACTTGAGGAGTTCTGGATAGAGCATACAGACAGATGAAAATGTGTTTTTTTTATCTTAAATGCAAAAAGTTTATTTTATGAATCTAAATACAAGTACTGCTCTAATGGGGTTGCTTCAATCAATGTCTATTAATCGCGATTAATCCAATAAATAGTTTCAGCCCTACTGCATATTATCGCCAAGATTTCCACAAATAGGAGCGTTTTATTTTGATATAACAGTTTACAGTTTGATTCCATAGTCTTAAAAACAGTTTATAGAATTGTCATGATCTTGGAACTCACGACTGGCTTAATTGCTCATTTCATTCACCTGTCTAACTCTGCCCGGTTGCTCATCGCCACTCATCTGACCCACCTGCTCATGCCTCTATTTAAGGTGCTTGCTTCCAGTTATCAGGGCCTAATTATCTTGTTCTCTCTAGCGGGTGGTGAGAGTGTTTTTAGAGTTCCTTGGTGTTTCTGATTTCCTGATCCTCACCTGCTCTGACTCTCAACCACTGAGCCTGCCTGTTGCTGTCCTGATCTGTGCCTGACTTGGCTTTGGACTCCTGGACCTCTGAGCCTGCCTGTTCCTGTTCTAATCGGTTTGCTTAATTGGCTTCGTACTCCTGCATGTTTTCCCAGGCTTCAGCATCTGGAACAGTCTGGGCGGCGCCCACCGCATCTTGTGGGTAACCCACCAGCTAGATCCTTCCTCGTTCTCAGGCCATGGATTGAACTCTAAAACCAGGTTAGTGACTCACACATTTACAATAATCCTCCATCAAATTATCGTGGTCACTATCCTTTGTTTCTCTCCTGCAGAAATTTCTGCTTTAGACGCTCTGCTACTACAGAATCGCAGATCCGTGTTTTAAATAAACAACTAATTTAATCATCCCACTGTCTGCCTCTCAGTTCTGAGTAATGACAAGAATAACTAAATCCAAAATCTTTTAGCAAATAAAAAATATTAGTATGACCTTCAGGGTACTATCTTTATGTTGCTATGCAAACGTTGACATTTGTATATCTTAGTAATGACACCTACAGTTTGGTGGCAGCTGCCTTGAATTTATATATATACATATATATATATACACACACACAAACGCATGTTTTGAGACCAGCCGTTATGATTAAAATGTTCTACGTGTAGAATTTTCAAATTAAAAGCCTTCAAGCTATTAAGTCACTTTGACACATTTTGCAATAATCTTAGGTTCATTTTAAACTGAATCCGTTGTACAAAATCTGGTAAAACATGACATATCTAATTATTCAGCTTTTGATAAAAGCTTATTGAATTTTCACCATCAATAATCATCCAAAACTTCATTTCTTTTAATCAAAGATAACTCATCTTACTCAAAACGTTTACCTAATGCAGACAGTATTTTCCCTAAAAATGGCACCATATGGACCCTAAAAAATACATGCTGTTAGGAGCCACTGCACATTTCTATCTGCTGTTTGCAGGCCTAACCCCTGACACATACACACACACACACACACACACATAAACATGTGCACATTTGTCAATCTAACATGTTCACATACACCCTCGAACATGCATCCAGATGCAAGAACACAGAAATACACACACACTGCATAAACTCCATGAAATCCCTGGCAGATTAGTTGTTGTTCTTATGTAAAATGGATCAAGCAAACAGGCGGCAGCCAGCTTGTGTGTGGAGACAATCATGACAAAACAAAGTGTTTAAAAGTCACCAATCAGTTGTTATTTTTCTTTCTTTCAGAAGATAATGAGGATAAACTGAGTTGCAACATGAGCTGTGAATATTTTGATGGGTGTAACTCTAGCAACATTGAAGTGGATTTTAAAAGTATGATATTTAGCACATGTGTAGACATGCTTTGCTTTTGTTTGCCAAAACATTGTAAAGGCAGCAATGTGTTACAGGATTATGCACAGAAGCAGAGAGATGATGCTCTCTGGCTCTTAAAACCATATTAACTTTCCAGGTATGTTCTACGGTGACAGTAAGCAAGTCCTAATGCTGTAAACTTGCTGAATAATGAGTGGATATACGTGGAGTCTATTTAGAGTAAAAAAAAAAAAAGAACTAAACCGGAAGTAGGACCACTTCTGCCATAAATGCATCAGATCAGGCATGCTAATGATTTACTTACAAATTAAAAACATTTTTTTTTTCCATTTATGAGTAGAAATATGCTCATTAATCCAGTTTATGTCTGGAATTGTTAGACTAGATCACAACCTTTATTTATTCATTTTTTAATGCCATTGAGGGCTAAAAAAAAGTCCACTACTTTATAAACCCATCGACCAGATTGTTTTAAAAAGGTTAGGAACATATCTTTTTTTGTTTTCAAAACCATCCTCTTCTTCTTTATGTGTTAGAGTCACTGAATAAATGTTGGAATCTGTGAAAAATGAAACTAAAAGATAATTAGCTGATCAATCATATCTTGTTACAAGCACTTCCTGCAATGATGAAAGTATATATTAACAGATAATCAATGCAAAAGAGGAAATATGGATATGTTAGCGCATTGTAGACTATCTTAAGTGCTTAAGTGATATCAGTAATCAGAACATATTAAGAGACATGATTGCCTCTTATCAAAGTAAGAATGCAGCTTAATTTTGTCAGCTAATGACAACTGAGTTTTGTGGATGTGCAGCTTTTTGTGTTTGTATTTACAGAGTTTTGTTTTGGAGTGAATGCCAACAAAGTAAGTGTACAAAAGGTTCTAATGGAACCTATTCCGAGAAACATTTTACTATTGCAAGTAACGACTTGCAATGGTAAAAGTAAATTTTCAGCTTCGGCATCGTCGTTTGAACTCTGCTGCACAGAAGTGTGATCCTATCTCACCATTGCCCTCCATCTTTCAGTGAAAATCCTCCCTGCACACAAAAGATCTTCAGTTGCATATATATATATATATATATATGCAACTTCAGTTGCATATATATACATGAATATATATATAAATGGACAAAAAGGACAGAGTACAAGTCTAACTGTCATAAACTGATATTGCAATCCACCAAAATTGTGCAAGACTTCTTTCCAAAATAGACCCTTTATAGGGGGAATCAACTTGGGGACCTTTATGTGACGTTTGGACACTCCTACTTTTGGCTGCTCCTGTATTCTTAATAATTCCAACCCTTATGGGCCCCTTTATTGGATCTGTCTTATATGTATAAGATACATACATATACTATCAGATTAGACTGTGTAGAAATGTAAAAACTTCTAATGAGCCCCTGCTGTTTCACATTGAGTTCTGCCTCTGTAAAATATTTTAGACTAAATGTGAAGATTTCCAGGTCTGAATATTCTGAATATTTAGTGCAGAATTAGTTCAAAGTCATGACCTCAACCTTTATGTCTAATAAAAAACATATAAGTAGAAAATAAAAAAGGGAAAATTTTATGTCAGAAATTTAGATCTTTTTCATAAAAATAATGAAAACACAGAAGGTATTAATGCAAATACCTTTCTCCATCTTTAACACACTTAACTTAAGATACTGGCAGATAATTTCCTATGGCCCTGTCTGTTTCCAGCTGTCTCCCCACCGATTAGAGGTCATCTGTGTTCAGGTCTTACCTCAGCGTTACCGAGCCTCAGACGGGCCGATAAGAGCGCAGCCAGCAGCAGGACCCAGGACTTCATGTTTCCGCCCAGCCTGAGGAGCCGCAGGGGTCCGGCTGGGCATTTAGCACCACGGGGTCCAATCCCGCAGCCGCACCGAGGAGCGCAGCGCTGTGGCCACCGGCGCAAAGCACGCACTGTTAAATATCCCCTCACCAAAACGTGTCACCGCAGTCAATAAGTGTTGCTTGTCCAAATGTTTGCTCACGGTGACTCACACAGAGGACAGACGTCCGAAATGAGACGTTGTTTTGAAAACTCACTCAGGGGTTTCCGTCAGTGAGTCCAGAGCGCAGGTGTTCCAGCCAATGTACAGTCAATACCTTCAATATCCAAGTTCAGTTTAACAGAGATTGCTCCAAAAAGCCAGCCCCAGTCTGAAAGCATTTGTCAACATATGGCACAGTGTTTAGTCCGTTTTTTCTCCATGCAAAAACGCCATCATACTGATGATCAGTTTTTAAGAACTTGCTCCTTAATTGCATTTTAGAGAGAGAATAATGCAGATTTCTGAACACGTGTGGAATCTCTCATTCCTGCGCGTAAAACGCGGCTTTACATTGAAAGTGCGCTCGGTGCGTAAATCTTGTCCAGCAATGTAACAGAACTCCAAGCCCCGCCGGGATTCATTAAAATGCTGAAGAAAATCTGTGTTTAATTGGAGCGTTTTTCTTCATGCATGTTCGGTTCCACGCGTATTGTTGCCGTGTCTCTCCGCGTCCGTGGATATGTTGCATCAAGTTGTTCTCGCCCCGCGCAGCTCGCCTCCTTGGTTGCGTACTGAGCAGCTTTCAGTGTGGAGCGTGTCCTCCCCTCCTAAATTTTATTCAAGTCAGGCGGAGGAAATAAAATTAGAACCGGAAGTATGTTGATTTCAAAATAAAATAGTAAGTGAAGGCAAACCCATGACAGTGCTTTTCTTTGACCAGCTTGTCCAAATAAATGCTGTGTCTTAACATAATGTCCATTAGTGCTAGCAGGAGTTGACATGTGTTTTAATTCTACAATTTTTACTAATACCGCACAAGCCAAACCCCAATTTAATTATCACCAGATGCTGAAAATGGAAACTTATTGGAGAACATCACTGATCTCTCCCTTGATGGACATTTTCTATTTTATAACTGTTAAAAAAAAAAAAAAAGTTAAAAAAAGAAAACTGTAACCTATGCAGCTATTCTTAAAATAAGAGTTAAAGCTAAGGTACCTACTTGCCAAAGAATGGGGATCCTATGTGTATTATTAGATAAGTTACTGCTCTCAAGAAATGTTGTTGTTACAGTCACTCCTGGCTAACACACAATTATGAAATGAGCAATCAGAAGAAGAAAAAATGTAAAATACAAATACATACTTGTATTACATACATTGTTATACAAGTATGTAATTAACACTAAGCTTATGTTCCAAAGGGACAAAAAGTTGAACACAGTTTATATACTAGAGATGTGAAATAGTTTCAGGACTTATGATTTTCTGGAAAATCAAACTACAATAAATAGACTTGCTTTGATTTCATATTGAATTATTTTATATTAAAAGTTTTTTGGCAAATATTTCTCCTCATTAGCGTTGGTCTTTACTTCTGTCTTCAAGTTTGCATGGAGGTATTTTGGCCTCTTGAAGAGGAGGTTATTGAACCCCCTTTTTGGGTGTGAGGAAACTAATGCGCTAAAATGGTAGTTGCTCTTTAAGTTAAATGTATGCATATTAGAATATAAGCATAAACAGTAAGTCTAAAATATAATTTGTGCATTAAAATTTGTGTTGCACCAATACTGATACAGGTATTGGGCAGGGCCCCGATCCAGCACTAAAATGGTGGTATTGGTATCGGCGAGTATCAACAAATAGGGCACCCATACCATTTTGAGAGTCAAAAGTTTATTCAAATATTGTCACCCATTCCAGGTAGGCAATAAAAAGCTCTACTGGATTCACTTTGTATTAGTCTTTTCCTGCTTTCCAAAGGTAGACAGCAGCTTGACAAAGCCATGTGGGCAATTATAGTATGCAGTTCTTCATATATACACACAGATCAATTTCAAACAGATGGTAGTGGTGTGGTATTGGTGTCGGCTGATACTGCGCAGCCAGGTACTGGGTATTGCTATCGAGGCCAAAAAATGGCATTGGCGCAACGCTAATTAAAATGCTGGGTAAACATTTTTTACTTTGGATTCTCTGTAGGACTTTTTAAGACGGTTTTATAGTTTGGCTGCTGCTTTCATCACTCATGTTGTCAAGTGCCTGATTAATTCTAGATCATGATTTATTGTTTGTTTATCAAAGCAGTTCAGTGTAACCTATAATGAAGAATTAGAGTGGCTCTTAAGGGAAGAACAAGCGTTAAATCCCCCTGAGTATGCTGCACCAATATCAACATAAAGAATTAATTCCTGCTTCTGTAATCCACTGAGCTTGGTTTCCAAAGTTTGAAGACGTTTCGCCACTTCTCCAGAAAACTTTCTCAATTCAAATGTCGGGATCCGCAGTAAGTTCAAGTCTGCTGCACTTTTTTAAGGCCCACAAACCATCAGCTGAGTCCTGCATGACACTCTAAAACAACTATGGATGCATCCAAAATTGTCTAATTATAGCCCCTTGCTCTCGTTCCTCCTGTTACTTGACCTTTTATAAGGTCAACATTAAGAGCTCTGTTGTGGTGTAAAAAAGGAACCTCAGACTGCCGTGCCAATTCCAGATTGCTCGTAACCTTCCACATTTCGTTGTTCAAATGAAACACACATGGATGATGCTAGTCATATAATTTAAAGGTAGCAAACGAATGAAGCCCTCCATAACACAAACCCGAAAATATGAAGGTGCATAAGATTATCACACAGAGTTTACACTGCAATAAAATAAATCTAAATAAGTATTTTTTTCTTAAAATTAGAGCATTTTTTCTTGAACTGAGGAGGTGAGAAATGGAACAAGACAATTTAAATTTAAAATAAGAAAAAACTATTGCATTGTCTTATTTCAAGTGGATATTATCAAATTATCTTATTTTAAGAGTAAAAATACTAATTCCATTGGCAAATCATCCAATTTATCTACTCATATTAAGGGTAAATACACATAGTTTAAGAAAGTTCCTGCAGATGAGATTGAAAGTATGCCTTTTTAATAGTCACTATGTCAGGAAGTATATAGACTGTTTTTACCTTTTAAATTGACCTTTATTGATCTCACATTGGAGAAATTTACTTCTGCATTTAACCCATCCCCTTGTGTAGGAGTGGGACGCCTTTGTGTGGTGCCTGGGGAGCAGTGTGGGGTCAAGGTGTTGCTTAGAGACCCAGACTGGCAGTGGGGCTGGGCTGAGATTTTATTTGAAATGTAAATTGCATTATAAATAAAAATGTAAAGTGCATTATAAATAAAATGTATTATTGGCATTATTACTTTAGAAATCTTTTCAGAAACAAGTTTATACTTCTATAAGAAATAAAAGAAACACCTTAAATCCATCAAACAAAGGCAGTTTGACAGATTTAAAACCTTTTATTTTAGCACCATTCATTTTGGTTTTGTACAGCTGAGTTTAATTTATTTATCAATCTCAAGCACCGTATGACCACAAATCTTACTTGAAGGATCAATCAGCTTAATCTAATCATATGCACAATAATAAATTTAACTTAGATAAATCATGCATATTTTTATTATTTAATTATATTGTCATATTTAGACTCAATTACACACAGTACAGTGTAATTCAGTTAATAATTTAGTTAATCACAGACAGACAGGATATGCAAGTTCTGTGACTTGCCGCAGTAGACTGCAGTGCTCTTCCTCTTTTCACATGCTTGTGTACAATACATTTCAACTTATCACTATAGAGCGTGCTCCTGATATGTCATTTTTGTATTTATGCTTTTTTTCCGCTTGGATTGTTAAAAAAAATCAAGCATGCTTGCAGGGGATAAACAGGGAAGTAGCCTACAGCAGCCAAGACAGGTAGCACCTCAAAGCGAAGTGTGAAAATAATAAAGAAATATCTAAGACCTCTATTTATAACTGTTCATCATTGTGAAATTCTATTTAGGTTAAAAAAGGGCTAACAAAACACTATAAGCACTATATAACACTATATATGGATTCTTGGTGTATGTAACCTTATTCTCACGCTAAACTGGATTGTGGTCCTCTTTGTGTAGTCATATAACGTGACTATGCACCTTTAATGTCATGATCTTGGTGCTGATGACTGGCTTAATTGCTCATTTCACCTGTCTAGCTCTGTCCTGTTTCTCATCACTACTTATCTGATCCACCTGCTCCTGCTTCTATTTAAACTCCTTGGTCCCAGCCATCAGTGCCAGATTATTTTTGAGCCTTTGGTGTTGAGAGCTCTCTAGCATTTCTAATATTGTTCTGATTGCCTGATCCTGACCTGTTTCTGTATTCGGAGCTTTGAGCCTACCTGCCCCTGTCTGATCTGTATGCCTGATCTATTTTCGGATTCTGTCGGATTCTACTGTGGACTGAACCTGGATATGCCTCCTGACTTTGCCCTCAGCATTATCCTGCATTCTTCTGTCATCTGCTTGGGTCTGATATCCTGTCAGCTCAGTGTCCTTCTAGCCTTCTGCGTTTGGAACTCTCTGTGTGGCAAGCGCTGCGTTTTGTCAGCTGACTGGCTGGTTTCAACATGGTCGTGGTGACTAAACTGTATTTTCTCTTACCAGAGCTGAAGATTTGCAAACAATCAATGTTTTAATAAACGCTTTTGAAGTTGTCCTACTGTCTGTCTTGTCTTAATTCTCGGTCCCTCTGTTGTGAGTTGTTACGTTTACAGGAGCATGCAATGATTCACCAAACTAAGACTAAAATAAGGACTTTGACAGAGATTTGTAATCAATTTATATTAACCGGTAAAGGAAGTCAAGCTTTTTGCTCTTTTAGTTGATTATAGTAGTTGACTTTGAAGCAATCTCTCATTTTTTGCCCCTTAAGGGCCTTTGCCTCAGAAATACAGAGAATTACTCGGCCAAGTGGATGGGCCATACTGTACATAGATGATTATCTGTAGTATGATCCTTTGATGCTTATATCTTATGTAAAGGATGATGTTTTTTTTTTCTCTTGGTTTCTCACGATGTACTGTAATTCCCATGAAAATACAGCAGTTAAACTGAAAAATCTCCACAGAATAACTTCGGAAAGCCAGAAGAGTATTTGATTGTGTTTAACACCTTTTCAGGAAATTGCTATTGATATACAGAATAAAAGTGCAGATTATTGTGAAACCTATTATGTTATAAGTATGGTAGCCTGTGATGATCAGTTCTGCAGCCACACTTAAGAACTGCATCCTTCATTATCTTCCTTTGTATATAATCCAGAAACCATCATGGGAAATAGTCAGAAAAACTGTGTTCATTTTATTGTCTTTGACGTTAACAAGAACTAACCTGGCATAAGCCAGATTGAGCCCATGTAAGGTTCAAATTGAATTACATGTATCAATTGGGGAAGCCTCCTGTAAAAAGTGTTTGCAAAAGGGAGAGACATAAGTCATGTCCCTCCCATTGTTCCAGCTGATGGGGTACCTGTCTCCCATGTCTGGTTTTAGCCAATCAGAGCTTCAGTAGAAGCTGAGACGTTTAACATTCTGGATTTGTTCCATTGAGTTAACTGATGAATCAAACGCTTAGAATATCCAGTCTAGAGGAAGGTGAAGAAATCTTTCCTTTCCACAAGGTGCAAAAAGTTGCCTCTGGTTGATGTGTTGACGTCTTACACGTCACTGCATTTCATTAGCCCAAAACATTTCTGTATCTAGGAAAAAAAAACATCTGTTGGCTTCTGACAAGATGCATTTTTGGGAATTAATTTAGAAATCTCACAAGAATTTATTTTGCCTGCAAGGTAACAATATTTCCAATAGTGTATATACCGGTATGTATATATATATATATATATATATATATATATATATATATATATATATATGTAGTAACAGCAGAGTAGGGAATAAACTAGCTTACTTGACAATATCATGTGTATATATATTATCTTTATTTCTCGTGACATATCTCTGTTTAAGGGTGTTTGCTTTGCAAATTATTTGAATCTTGGAAGTCAAATTTTGGTCATTTTATGAGATGTATGGATAACCCCTAATTTGCATAGCTCAGAATGTATTAAGATATCTATGTAGTTGGTGAGACTTTCTTGAACATTTTGATCATCCGGGGTCACAACACTTCCTGGTCCAGATCTGTTGACCACAATATATGCATGTTCTTTTCATGCTTAGAGGAAATCACACATATCCTGACTGTCCCATGGTGTCTTTTTTAACCTGGGTGTGGTTACAAACAGCGTGATGCAAAAACAGTTATATTCTTTGATTTTAAATTTTTACATTTTGTCATGCTACAACTTCCTACTTAAATTTGCTTAGATTTTATTTGATAGACTAATACAGAGGGAAGCACACTTTAGTAACAACTAATTAAAATTGGATGGTAATTTTTCTCTATCTATTTAAGTCAAAAGGAGAACCAACTTTTAATTAAAGTAAAGTCTGAGGTCTAACTGAATTTCAGCTTCCCACATATTTTCCACCAAATTACATTATTTTTCTTTTTTTTAAGCCAATCAGTTAGAGCTAACCATTTGTGGTTCGTGCTATTCTCGTCCCTATCCAGTTCAAGTTTTTCCTGGTTCTAACTAGTATTGCCTGTGAAGGATGTAGCTCATTATGATAGCTCAGAAGGAAAGGAGTCAGCCTGTTACTGGTATGCCAGTTTGAAGCCTATTTGTTATAGGAGTCTATTTGTTATGTCTTTTGTCAAGACAACTCTCCCACCTTGCCTGCTGGTTTTGGTCAGTAGGTCTGGATGTGCCCATCGTACAGAACCTTGCTCTATCTGTTGCCAAAACATAATTTACCACCATCAGCATGTGAGTGACTTTTATGAGACTTTTTGGGTCCTCAGACTTAGTAAAATGCTATAAAAGACAATCAACTCAAGCCAGCATCCCTGTTTCAGTTCAAGAAATGGTTATGCATAATATTTTGCTGCCACCACAAAGTTAAGGAGTGATTTTAGGGTGGCTGGTGGCTTAGTGGTTAGAGACCAAGGGAGTTCTGCTGGAGAGACAGCAACATCTCTGATTTGAAACCTGGACTGCCACTCTGGGTGCCTGGGACTTTAATCAGAATCGTTCTCTTTCATGACTGCCAGAATAAAAGGTGGGGAGCTAATGCTGCGATATGTTTTATCTGAGCTGCTTATCTCAACGGTTACTCCAGAGTTCCCTTGTAATGCTGGAAAGATTTAATTACACAATTATTATCATTACACTGACTTTTTAAGGCAACCGCTACCATATAACCAAAGGATATAAGAGTAAAGGGGACAGAAATAAAAGCTGTTTTGTTATATATCTTTGTTATATTATTTCAAGTCCCAATAACAACTTAACATTTGTGCCTACAATGTGTCAAATATAAATAGGTATCATGCAGGAAGGACACAGGTAGTTTCTATCTCTTCAGCTATATCTTATTGGCTGAGCAGCAATGTTTTGACCCGTTGCGTGGTAAATCATTATAGATGTGCTTGTTTTGAAACAAAAGACAAATTTGCTCCCATTTCCAGAGCAGACAGCGAATGTTTTCCAGGAAGCTTGATGTTTCGTTTTCGGGTCATGGCGTGACCGCTCGCTGTTGAAGCCAGGGGTCAAAGCAGATTCTTCCTTTTCTGCAATGGTGAAGACAGAGGAAGGAGGCATCTCTGTTGGGCTATTTATGGACTGCATAAACATGCGCTCATAAATATCTGCCCGTGTAAAATGCTAGTATTTTAGGGTTAGAGTAACAGTGCAAGTTGTTTCTCATCACAATACATAAATCTATGGCTGACAGTTTATACAGTTTTTTTTTCTAGGTTACCTTTGCTTATAGTTTATACAAAAAAAATACACATTTACCAAACTCTGCTGTAAAATACAAATGGCAGTTCAGTTAAATATAATTAAAGCCTGTGTTGCAGTGTACAGATTTAAAAGCCGGAGTGAGAAGCCACTTGTGTCCCTGACAGGTTGTAGTAAACCCCTCTGCACCGTAATAACCTCCCTGTACCCCTATGCGTTAGTAACAAGTTAAGCAAGCATATCAGGTTAGCAGAGCTGCGTACTGTCAGTGCTCCAAGTTTTACATTCCTGGTATGTAACAGAGGAAGAAGATGTTCCCCTACAGTAATGTGTGTGAGTTTGTGTGGGTGTGTGTGTGTGAGTTCCTGCAGGTGAGATAGTGTCAAACATTTCCGCACTTTTCATTCTGTCTATGACACAGAAACATGCAGGTGCTTGTCCATGACTTCATCATCACAACTTCGTATATAGCACAGAAAGAAATTAATTGATTAACTTTGTTATATAAAATGGGTAGAAAACATCCCCAAAATTAAACAGCTGTTGGACCACATCTATATATACTATGTGTTGGGATCTGGAGATCTGCCACCTGTCTCCAGCAGAGAGCGCTATGGGTCTCCTGAGTTGGAGCCTCCCACACACCTGAGGATCATCAGCCCATCAGGAGACCTCCTACTTAAGCAGC
>NW_015150731.1:875510-878414 GCF_000732505.1 Cyprinodon variegatus
ATCATGACACTATGTTTTTGTTGAGTATACAGTATGCTTCTGTATCAGTTAATTTATTGGTAGATTTGCCTATCAGAAAGATATAGACCTTTTGTTGCTTTGTCTTGTTACAGTTATGAATTTCAATGTATCTAATTCAGACCTTAATGTGAAAAAAAAATCTACATTTTTTGTTTTATTAAAATATCAAAAGGTGTGGCCTACATCTACAGTCTTTTGACCAACACCTCTGAATGAAACTCAGGGCAACAACTTGAAGTTACAAATTAAATTGAATACAGTTGGCTGTTCCGCAAAGGTTTGAGAGAAAATATTACTTAAATAGTAACATTTTGGAAACCGCAAAACACAGCAGATGGATCTGGGTTAAATGGATTGGTATAACTGCAACAGTTCTGCCAGGTAAAATGAGAAGTGATTGGAGAAACTCTTAGATGCATGGTTACTCTGCAAAAACTTCAAAGATTTACAAGATAAAGCTAAAAAGTCAAAAGAAGTCTGATTTAAATCTTAGATCAATCAATCACCAAATTCCTGGGGGTGCACATCACAGACACCCTCACCTGGAATGTAAACACCACCTCACTGGTCAAAAGGGAACAGAAGCGCATGTACTTCATGCGGAGGATGAAGAGAGCTCACCTGCCCCCACCCTTCCTCACTACAGAAGCACCATAAAGAGCGTTCTGACCAGCTGTCTCACTGTGTGCTTTGGAGGGTGCAATGTCTCAGACTGGAAGAAGGTGAGGAGAATAGGTAGAACTGCAGAGAGGATCATCAGGGCTCAGCTTCCCTCCATTAAAGACATTTTATCCCAGCGCTGTGTGTCCTGAGCTCGTAACATCATAAATGACCCCTCAATAGCCCCACCATGGACCCCCCCTGGGATGAGGCTTCGAAGCATCCAATGCAGGTCCAGCAGATTCCAGAACAGTTTCTTCCCCACTGCCAACAGACTGCTAAATGTTATATAAAATGGGTTATTAAAAAAAAAAAATGAAATGTTGAAACTGTAACTATACAGTCATATGTTTACATCACCTTTTTTTTCATCACAATGTTTTTATCACTGCTGCTTACCTGCAAAGAAATAGTCTAGAGAGCTGTTCTTAACGTAATTTCTTTTTGTTTACACTGTGTGTACAAAATGACAAAATAAAATCTGTCTAAGTCTAGATCAAAACCGTTTTGGGACATGTGGACAAACATACTTCTGTTTTGCTTGGGCCGCAAATTATATAATTAGATTTCATGCAAAATACTGCATGAGATACTGCAAAAATGCATCCTACAATTCTAAGATTTGTATTTGTACTACTTTGTGTTGACCAATCAAATAACATTCAAATAAAAGTGGTGAGCATTGGTATATGTTTGGTTTCCATGATCTCTCCTGGTTATGGAAAAAGGCATATCATGCCAAAAAGTAGATAAATCTGCAAAAAAAAATAAATAAATAAATTGTCAAATCAAATGAAAACGGTACCATGAGTATAGGTGCAGTGGACACAGTGATTGAGCATAGCAAAATTTTTCAGCATTTGAGAAATATGAATTTACAGTGAAATATCCAATCCAAAAAGACTGGAAGAGGTTTGATGTGAGGTTAATTAGCATAACTGAGATTGAGTCTTTTTTTGTTAGTTGTAAAGTGACCAGAGCCGGTTGATCGATGCCCTGCAGCGGCAGAGCAGGTCCTTGTACTGGGTCCTGGAGAAATTATACTGTTGTTTAGCTCTCCATATCACATTCAGCACCATGGCTCACTTTCAGCCAAAGAGTGCTCAACAAAAAGCAAGAACTAGCGTAACTCTACTGGGTGTCCCCTCACATATCATGGCGCAAAGTATATGGTGTAACACCAAAAAGGGGATAAAAGGTCCTGCTATTTAATGAAGGGGGAAAGCAAGATTGGTGGAATCTTAATGTGTCCACAACACGGAGCGGAAATGCCAAATGAATGACATCATGAGACACACGTAGAAATCCCTGTTCAAGTGAACACACCAATACTGATGTAGAAGTTCGTAAGGTCATGACTAAGACCCTTTAAATCCTATTAGCCATTCAATGGTGTCTTCCTACATTTTTAAGAATCCATTATTAATATTATCCTCTGCAAATCCCTTTTTACATGTGAGGATGTGTGGAATGTTTATTTACTTCCTGTCCAATATCCTGATTTAATTCACAGTGCAAGTTACAGTAATTCCCCTCTTTCCTCTTGTCAGCTTCCTTTGTCACCACAACCTTTAAACTGGTGTAACTGTTACATAAATGCCCAGTAGCCTGCTCTGAGTTTCTCTGTACATAAAAAAACAACTTTGAAAAAAAAAAAAATAATAATAACAGGCAGAAGTCATGGCCAACCTTCCCTTTTGAATTAGACTGGTTGATGCCCAAGAAGCAGCAATCACTGAGGTGATTTCAACCGAAATAGGGTAAAACTAGCCAGCAGGGTCTGGGGTGTCCTAAATCTTTCATATTTGTTTAATAAGTAAAAAGCTTCATTTTTTCTAAGTCTGATTAAATCACTCTCTTTTAGAGAAAAAACAGCGATAGATTAGAAATCAATATTAAAAAGCAGAAACTGTATGCTGTTTGTTTGCATTTGCTCATGTGATTTATCATACAATAAATTTAAATTTACAGGATGTCTTAACATAGAAATAATGCAATTCTACATTTTGGTCATGATGGTGTTCCAGTTTTTTTATATTAGTCAATTTATTTATTTACAGTGCTTTGTTTTGCATTTTGCAGAAGTACAGTTATTCCACTTTTCTTAGTAATACTTCTTTACGTATTAGGAATAACTGAAACAGATTTGTTGTTTTAGTGTCTTTTGTGTGATATTATCGGGCTTCCGGGGCTTCTGGGTCATAGTCATTGCTAAAACATTTA
>NW_015150731.1:878506-918109 GCF_000732505.1 Cyprinodon variegatus
GGATGGATGGATGGATGGATGGATGGATGGATGGATGGATGGATGGATGGATGGATGGATGGATGGATGGATGGCTGGCTGGCTGGCTGGCTGGCTGGCTGGCTGGCTGGCTGGCTGGCTCCCTGCTGCCCTCTGGGAAGAGGCTTCAAAGCATCCAATGCAGGTCCAGCAGATTCCAGAACAGTTTCTTCCCCACTGCCACTGGTTTTTTATCACTGTTTAGCTGCTTAGGATGCACTTTAAAAAATGAAAAAGTCTAAAGGGCTGTACTTAACGAAATTTCTTTTTGTATACACTTATGAGTACAAAATGACAAAATAAGATCTGTCTAAGTCTAAGTCTAATTTTCCTTTCAAGTTTTAAATGACAAGTCCCATTAGGGTGTTCCTATTACAAATAAATATACGGAGAGCCCAAATCTCACAGGGTCCATATCTAATCTGTTCCATTTGAGTCTTTAAAAACATCAAAAAATTATCTTTATATCTTAATTTTATCTGTTAATCTAGAGAAAATAGACAAATATTGCTTATATGCAGCAATGGAGAAACATGTGAGCGGAACAATGAATCTAGAAACTTGTGTAAATGAGTCATTTGAGCTATTATTTTTATCTAACTTTATGATTCAGATTTTACATGATCCTTTTTCAGAATTCAGATTGTATTTTAATCCATTAAAGTGTAGGGAATTGTGTATACGTTGCTGTGGTCATGTGTATCAGTTCACAGTTTCCTTCTCAAAGAAGGCTTTGATAATATGGAAAGTGAACAAGGGACAACTGACTCAAGGGAAGGTGTTATAGGGTGGAGAAGATGATGGGAAGCGATAGCTGAGGAAAAGAGGGAGGTCAGAATTACAGCTGTATTGTTGTGTGTTTTCCCAACATTAGCAGTAGAGGAAGTGGAACAGTGGAGCTAAATATACAAACAGCACAATGAGGCACCAAGTGTGGAGCAGTGGGGCTGGTCTGTAAAGACTGCCGTCTATTTACTAATGAGAAGTCAATGAATACAGGCCTACCAAACTGTTTTTGTAGTTCACAATACAGATCATTAAGATTGATCATTTACTCAACAAACACAGACAAAGACATATATGGATAGCAGTATGATTAAATAGAAAATATAAAGACACACTGGAAATGTAAACCTTTCACTGTAAAGAAGACATACAGAGCATCATAAGAACAAAACAAAGTGTCATTATTGCAGCTAGGTAATCCTCAGCTCAGAAAATAAAAAGAGTAAATAGGTGATGCATAACAGGTGGATAAATGGGGAGATAAATCGTCACACCCAAAAGACAAACAAGCATTTAAACGTCACATATTTCCAATGCAGGAAAAAAAAGAGCAAATTTTGGTACTCATAAGTCTATATAATGTGCAATGGTATTTTTAGTAACAGCTTCCACAAATATAAGAAAACAAGATGACGACACCAGAAATTCAACTCTGTTACTTTGGTGAAAATAAAATTAAATGTTATGATTTTATATGGAACTGTTTTGGGTGAATAAGTTACTAATGAGTTATTTGATGACTTTATTAAACAAAATCATATTTCTTTCTGCCCTGTGGCAGACTGTTGACCCGTCCAACCCCACCGCAACCCTGATGGCTTAAGCAGGAGATAATTAACGGATGGATCTTTCTTTCTGTTGACTCCTGCTTAGGGTCTGAATAACAACAAAAACTTCAAAATGCACAGTTCACACTTGAACTATACTTACACCTCATCAAAGACACCTTTTTATATTTTTGTCTCATTAACTAAATATTTCTTGCTTTAGGTCAGTCAGCAGTTGGTAGATTAGTTCCTAAGTGATTTTTATCAAGCAGTTTTATTGTTTACAAAAATATGGATGAAACTTAATGAATAAGAATAGTATTTACAGTTAAATCTGAGAAAATTTGAATTTAAGTATTTCCTTTTCCTCTGATGTAAAGTTACCTACTGACACAAAAAAGTCCCTGTCCTTCAGGTCAGATTTAAACCAGTCCAGTGCTGTCGTGGCTGACCTAGTTTTTCCAGGCATTCAAATAAAATGATCAACAGTGTCAAACACTCCAAGTCCAAGAATAGCAGCACTGTGGTTCTTCCACAGTCGGCATTTATATGGATGTCATTGAACACCTTGACAAGGACAGTCTCTGTACTGTGGGGAGCAAGGAAGCCTGATGGGAAAATGTGGATGTGACCAGGCATTGTTAGAAAGGTGTTTAGCTGTTAAAACACAGCTTTTCATGCAACCTTACTGATGAAAGACATTTTTTTGCTTTTTATGTTTAGTTTATTTGGTGAAAGAAGGTTCCAGGTTTGATTCCAGGCCCAGTGTGTTTCTGCATGGAGTTTGCATGTTCTCCCTGAGCATGTGTAGGTTCTCCCCGGGTACTCCGGCTTCCTCCCACAGTCCAAAAACATGACTTTAAGGTTAATTGACTTCTCTAAATTCCTCTTAGGTGTGAGTGTGCACATAAATGGTTGTTTGTCTCTGTGTTGCCCTGCGACATACAGGCGATCTGTCCAGCTGATAAGCATGACAGAAAAGGGAAAGATAGATGAATGGAAAATGTTATTAAAATCAGTTCTAGTTGGAGATAGCTTTGATACTGGACTTGATAATGGTGTAAGGACTGACCATCTGATGTTTTAGGGCTTTTCAATATGTCATAGTCAGAAGGGTTTTTTAGTCTGTCATCTGTGGCACATAAGAGCAAAATATTGTTAATGTTCACGCTAATAATCTCAGATAAGAAAGATTCCCTTGCATTTTTCCAGTTGTAAGTTATATATATAGAGGTTCTCCTTATAAATATTATAGTGAACCCAAAGTTCAGACTTACTTACTGACTGGTCAAGCACTTCTCCAGTGAGACTTTTTCTTGTCGGTTTGAACTTTATTCTAACTGGAGCAATAAATTCAATTATATCTAAAACTGTAGAATGAAAAGCATCTACCAGCTCACCTGTAGCGTTACAGTGCAAAGAGGAAGTAGGATAGTAACAAATAGTCTGTTTAAAGTTCTCAGTAGACTCTTTGGCTAACTGAATAATTATAAATGACGCTTTCAAAAATAGTGATCAGTTACATAAACCTTGGAAATTGTTTAACATTTACTGATAATCAAGTTCAGAATATGACCATATTTGTTTGTTTGCTGTTTGAAATGTTGAGTCAAACCCAAATTACCATGTTTATGTTAAAAAATAACATTAAGCTTATAACCAGTAATGACATTGATTAATAAAGATTTTTTTCAAATGAACCTAGACTTTTGTTACAACTTATTAAAGCAAAAGGTTTATGAAAAAGGAAGGCAAATCAAGAAGCACAAAAATAAACATACTTTTCAGAGGCCTGATATTTCTGTTTAAGTATCCTTTTTTAAATTTATCTTATGTCCAACCTAATTCCATGAGAAACTGATTTAATACGTATTAAATATCAATTGATTTTTTTAAATAAGTGACAAAACTATTTCTGAGAATATTTTTGAATACAAGTGAATGAAATACATTAAAGATCAACAGACATTTATATTAAATACTTAAATGTAATTTGAATATCCAGTGTAATAAGAAACAATTAAAAGCAGTTAAATTTTAACATGTTATTTTGTTGTTCAGGGGTTGAACAATTAAAGGCAGATCAATAGATTCTCTCTTCAAACACAGCTTTCACCAACAAGAGTTTTGTGGTTAAAATGGTTTTAAATTACAAACACTTTACGTAGGAGGTCTTTGAACTGATTTGTTCCATTGTGGTAATTCATGTTTTTATACCAAACCGTGACAGAGTGTGCCAATCACAACTCCACTTAACTCTCCAAAGCACACGCCCAACAGACTGCTGTAAGAACAATTATAGAGACCACTTCAAGGTGTCTCTTATTTAAACATTTGTCACGCTAACAGCTTTTAGGACTTAGGAGTACAAATGGATCAAGTGGAGACTTGTGATATACCAAATTAAACAAAAACAACACAACGTTTTGGGGGAAAAGAAAATGCGAACAACCTGGTTATAACATTTCAATAAAAGAAGCAAAGAAATCCAAGCAATAATCCATCAAATATTGGAACCAAACATGAGCTTTTCCACTAGTTACTAATAAATGCACAGGGACAAACATACAAATTTGGTAATTGAACAAAAAGTAAAAAATCCAGTAATAATTTGTTTGAAGGAACTCTGGTAAGTTTTAACAACTAAAGCATTGTTATTTTTAACTGCAGTTGGATTACAAATCAGGCTCCCCAAGAAACAGTTTACATTAACTCATGGTAGTAATGAAAAGGCCTAAATGACTGAGAATTAAAGATGGTTAAGCTTCTACTCGTCTATAAAGATTGCTTGTATTACAGCTGCACCATATGTCGAATCACAATCATTATCACAGTATCACTGTTAGCAATCAATATTAATAACTTTGCCACAATCTAGCAATAGTGGCCAAAATGGAATACATTTTGATATCATCCAGCTATAGTTTGTTATAAACAGAATGGTGGTCTACATTTAAAGCTGTTGGGATGTTGGAAAATTACAACTACAACTTTAAGATTAAGGGCCTCAGTGTGATCAGCTTACACTGATTAATGCACAGATACACTGGAATCTTGGATATTGTGTTCGGTTCTGACTGGAGATCAGATTTTATGTCAGTGATCAGTGGTGAGATTTAATTGTTGTAGAATGCTTTCACTTTGGTGAGAACCGGCACAGCCTTGTGCTTGCCAAATTAACAGTCAACAATTAAAGTCAACTACAGATATCTGACAACCTATGTAATCCTCAGTCATATTGACCTATGAAGTCAAATACCCCATGGTTCCAGTAACGGACCATAGACTTGACAATCGTTTAGAAGTAGAGTCTCTTATCTCAAACTTGACCACATATTCTCCTTGTGGCTCATCAGAAAATAGCTTACCAACTTATAAAAAACGAAGATGAGATGTCGCTGTTGCTTGCCATGTTTTCAAATGCACCACAGTAAGTATGTTCAATACTTTTTTCCCAATGCCATTCAACATGATTACACATCACTTACTGCAATCTCTGGTTATCTATGGTTTGAATTCTTTATGTGTGTGAATTGCATGCATTTTTACCAACATCTGGTGAAAATGTCATGTCAATAACACCTCTAAAAATGTATTTACTGGAAGAAATTGTTAGGATCTTGCCACTGGTGACTGGCTTAATTATTCATTTCATTTAATTTACCTGTCTAATCCTGCCCTGTTTCTCATTATTGCTCATCTGATCCACCTGCCTCTATTTAAGCTGCTTGCTCACAGTCCTCAGTGCCAAATTATTCTGGATGCTTTGGTGTTAGGGTTTTCTAGTGTACCAGTTTGTATTCTGAATGTCTTATCCCAACCCGTTTTGTCTTTGGACCTTTGAGCCTGCCTGTTCCTGTTCTGATCTGTTTGCCAGACCTGTCTTCGGACTCCTATTGGATTCTACTTGTGGACTGTACCTGGATCTGCCTCCTGACTTTCCCTTCTGGATTATCCTGCTTTCCCTTGTCTGCTTGGATCTGATCTCCTTTCAGTTCTGTAGTCTTCAAGGCTTCAGCGCCTGGAACTCTCTGTGTGGCAAGCTCTGCGTCTTGTCAGCTGGTTTCAACATGGTCGTGGTGACTAAACTGTCACTCTTCTTACCGCAGTTGGTAAGAAGAGTGACAGTTTCTCTTACCACAGTTGCTTCTGAAGATCTGCACACAATCAATGTTTTAATAAACGCTTTTGAAGTTGTCCTACTGTCTATCTTGTCTGAATTCTGGGTCCCTCTCTTGTGAGTTGTTACATTTACAGGAGCATGCAATGATTCACCAAACTAAGACTAAAATTAGGACTTAAATAATGGAGATTTGTAATCAAGTTATCAGTGGCAAGCTCTGCGTCTTGTCAGCTGACCGGCTAGAATCATCCTCGTTCTTTGAGCACAGACTGAAATCCAAAACCAGGTTAGTGACTCACACGTCCATAGTCATTCTCTGTCGGAGAAGCACCATTTAAAAATAAATCATCACTATTCTTTAAATCATTTTAAAATGTAAGACAGTTTACTGTAGAAAATTTCTGTAAATTATGTATGTGACTGCAAAGGTAATGTTGAAAATGAGCATTTTTACATAAATGGTTTTAAATGTGTGATGTTGGCTTTTAATTTAATTCTACCCCAATATGTTTCTGTCTGTGTTTCATTGATTTAAGTGGAGCATGACTGAATCCCATGTCAGATGGTCAATAGCTGATGGATAGCCTGACTTTTGAGGCATCCCTTTTGAAGTTAAGGACTCAATCACATTCACAAGGTTAGAAGTGATCTTATACTTGCCAAGATCCACACAAAGACATACCCACATACTTTGATCTGAGAGATGATTTGAGCAGTCCAGGGAAATTCCCTGTTATATTGCTGTAGGAGGTTAATCTTCGTCTACCTTCCAATAAAGAAAGAAATGTATTTCATGTTTTTTCTTCATCCAACTCATCTGAACCTTCTTGGGGTTTGCCCTTTAGGGATGGAAGCTATATGTGCTCCACCCTCCTTTTTTTTCTTCTTTTGAAGCTGCTCTCAATCTACTTGTTGTTCCTGGCCCTCTGATCCTTAAGCAGGGAGGCCACCAATAGTTTCCATAGGTCATGGTGTCATACTTCAAACAAGTATTTTGAAAATTCTTCTCTGTGTTGATGAATGGAAGTGTTATAAGCAGCCACTATACCAGCTTTTTGGTCAAACTATTCTTTCTGATTTCAAATGTGATTACATCGAGAGACTTAAGCCTAAAACGTGGAAATGTGTCAAACAAATCTGCAATTGGCTTCCCCGTATTTATTTTAAAGAGAATGCATAATTTTAAAACACATTTTCATTATAACAGCTATTGAAGACTTAATATGTTTAGAACATGAAAACATAACTGTGTATGGAAAGGGACAGCCTAAAAAGTATAAAGAATGTTTTCAAAAAAGGCGAAAACAAAATTAAACCATAAAATGTATATATAGAAAAAATAAATACCCTTAAAGGCCAACTCAATCCCAAACTGCCAGGTTTTTATTGCTAATTAACTGTGAGGATGGAGGTCACATACTGCTGTCTGCATGTCCTGGATATCATTTTGACAATTCACCATATATTTGTTGCAATCCTGATTTTTGAGTCTAAAATGGCCCCTTTGGTGCCCTCGTCAGAGTATACGGCATGTTATCTTTAATATACATTTGTTTTGGGTATACATTTATCATGACATCACCCAGAAAAGCTGACTATAAAAACTATGCTACTGTGGATTATGAGAGCTGCTGAGTTAGAACAAGTTTAGATACAGTTTTTGCAGTTTAATCTATATTGAATCTATAGTCTAAAACACCAACACCTGCCACTTATAATCTGTCCCCAATCTATGATCAGATGCATCAGGTGACTCTGCTGCCTTGGGAATCTCCAGAGTCAGCGACTCCCACCAGTATGGTTGAGACTGCTGACCTCCTCTACAGAAACTTCCTCTCTTTCCCCCCCATTTCCTGTCTCTGGTGAAGATGATGGCGAGAAATCCTTGACCTAATATAGTCACTCCGTAGCATAACTTTAATCACTGTGATGGTTGTGTCACTGTCAATCACAGACTTGTCCATCCCCCAGCCCTAACCACTCTGCACATTCCCTGGTTTATCGGGTACCATTTCTGTAAGGCACACTTTTCAAATGTTAGATGTGGGTGAACGTACAGCTCTGGAAGAGGGTTGAGATAGTCTTTTATGTGCAGTGTGTCGAAAGTAAACACATTTGTTAGGTAGAAGTATAGATACTGCAGTTTAAAAACACTCCGGTAAAAGTCAACTTGACTCTTTACTCAAGTAAAAGTGAAAAAGTATGTGCTCCAAAAACTACTTAAAGTATAAAAGTATACAGTAACTTTAAAAAAAAAAACAGCCAGATCCCACCATATGAATTGAAAGCTCAATTTTTCGACTATTTCGAAAAATTCTTTGCGATAGGGCCAAGGATGAGGGAGGTCTTGTTGGTCTCCATCTCCTGATACGCTCTCGGGTGTGTCCGAACTTTCAGGCATTTCAACATCTTTTTCTGAATCCAACATTGTAGCATGGCATAGACAATTCTCGTTTGCAGTTTGAAGATCACCTGCTTGCTTCTGATGATTTCCTTTAGCTAACCAATGAGTGTTTGCATTATATGACTCATCCAATCACACTAGTTTTCACTAGATGTGGATGGTGCCAATGATCTGCATTGGATGTCGCACATGACCTAAATTAATATATAAACATTAAACCGAAGCCAAGAGTAATGAGTAATGTTTGTTTTAAAAATGTAAGGAATAGAAATTACAGATACTTGTGTGAAAATGTAATCAGTAGAAGTCAGAAGTAGAAAGAAAAATAAGTAATGGAGTAAAGTATAGATACCTAAAAAGTGTACTTAAGTACAGTAATGAAATATTTGTACTTCGATACTTGACACCTCTGTTTATGTGAACTAACAACAAAAAATGCTGGCACATGCAGTATGTTGAGTAGTGCTGCTTGGGATTCTTTTTTTTACAAAGAAAGCAACTTAACTGTACAAAAGCATCATTCATACCTCTGTAGTCCTTGGTCATGTTAAAGTGATATTTGATAGAGTTTTAGACTTAGACAAAAGCTGATCATGCTAATTATCTGTATAAAATCTGTCAAATATATAACAAATAAACCAATGTTTAATAATTGTGTAAAGAGAAAAATCTAGCTCCTTTAGAATTGTGTGCATGTAAGATTAAATATTATCACAAGTTCCCAAACATTTTTCTTGAAGAAAATGCAGTGAAGCACAGGTTTGTAAATATCAGCTCCTCACAGAAAAGCAGTTTAGACAAAAAAAATTGCTTTCATGCATCTGAAATAACATATTTTCCGGCACCTGCATTTCCAGTCTCCCCAACTGTGGCAGTTAACCTTTGTTCAAACTCAGCAGCTCTCAGATAGGCGTGACCACAGCTTTTTTCCAGCCTATAGTATTTTCCCAACATGAGGGCAAACAGTAAAAAAAGACAAACTTTGACTCAGGTTTTTAGCTTCGGAACAAAGCGTCATAAGTGTTACAGAAAAAGAACAGGCTGGTGCAAACAACGTACACATTGATGTTTAAAAGCATGCACTGCAGAGGCAAATATAGAAGTCACGCATCCCTGAAGGAAAGCCACTTCCCCAAAGTTGACATCTGGTGAAGTTCTGGTGGTTTTCTGTGTAAATATGCACAGTTGTGGGTTTTGCTAAGAAAAATCTGTACGGAGACACAGAGTAGAGGAAATGCGTCAGCAAAGGAGGAAACTAACATCTCTGGACAAACCTATCCTTTCACAGACAGACTGGAGTAAATTCAGTCTGTCTGAGGGTGTGCATTACCCGGATAGTCAGGCTCATTGTCTCCTATTGAGTGTTGTCTAGGAAAGGGAGTGAATATTGGAAAGTATATTGCTTTACCTAGAACAATAATTTGAAGTTATAAAGTCATATGGGAAATATTTATTCCACAAAACATTCCTTACAGAAATCTGTATCAAAATATGCATTTAGTTACAAATATGTCCATGCAAATGAGAACACATGCAATAAAAATGTTACCAAGTAAAATTACAAAGTGAACAAAATACTTTCAATATTCCATCTGTAAAGCTTCACACTTGCATAAAGGTAATCACAGTTTTACCTCAAAAGGCCACTTGTCAGTTAAATACATAAGATAATATTCTCACACAAATATATTTTTGTGTTTATTGTACTTTTTTCTTTCTAAATGCTTTCATACCTGGAAATTTGTATGATATATTTCATATTTCATCTCTGAAGTTGAACAAAATTTTCAACAGAAATAAAAAAAACAAAAAACAAACATATTGCCTCTCAGATGCAAACTCTTCATCTTCTCAAGTCTTGCCGTAATTACTCAACTATTTCAACTTTAGCTCAGGGGTTAGAGCAGTGGCAGCTGGCCAATAGGGGGCGCTAGGGCGCCTACACCCCCAACCTTTGACCTAGATTGAGACATTAAAAAAACAAATAAAAAATTTGAAATTTTTTATTTAAAAAAAAGTATAAAATTAAAACACTTTGAAATATATTGATATATATCTGTTAAATTTGCAAGATTAATATTTAATCTTTAATGACTAGTAAAGCGTTATTTCGTGTTCTGTCGGATTGGTGTCGTATTTCTGCCCTAGGGCGCAAATATCTTTGCCCATTGACTTACATTAAAAGTTGTACATGCGCAGTAGCTCCTCTGCAATACAGAAGTATAGGAAAATTCTGGAAACACCAAAGCCAAGCCCTGAGGTGACATGAATTGTATTTGCAATGTTTTAGTTTATCTGGTTGTTTCCTCCTGGATGACCCCTTCCCATGTACTTCCTCTCAGCTGTGGTTGTGGTGTGATGACATTTTTTTCCCTTTTGGACCAGATGCCCAATTAAGGATCTTTTGAACTTGTGAAGGACTGAAAGTATAAAACCTTTAAATTAATTGTCATTGCTCATTGTTTATTTTATGCTGTCCTCCTCTGACTGTTAATATTGTTGCTGTTTGGTTTGAATATCAATGTATTTTCAGTTTAAAACTTTATGTTTGGTGTTGGTCTTCATTCACCTCCCAGGCTCTATTACGAACCAATCTTCTGATGCCACTAACCATTGATAACATTGTGAAGCTTAACCAAAAGCGTTACATAACCCTTTATTCTGCTTTCAACGCCTCCTTTTTCAAATGTCATCGTCTGACCCAGCATAGTTTAAGACAGGTTTGACTGAAAGCACTGTTCAGAAAATGTTGTTATGTTTTTGTTGTTGGCATTCATATAAATATACTGGTGTGATAAATTAGTATACATTTGATTGTTTTTTGGTGTACATCTATTTTGAAGTTATAACTCCCCCTGGATAAAACTCCACCAGCTTCTACTGGGTTAGTGCAGACCATTTTATTGTGATTGATCTAAAACACTCAAGTTCTTTCTGTACAGATTGCTGTCCTCCCAGAGGGGGAACTTTCTCCCCAGTTTTACATCTTTATATCTTTTCCTAAAGTACTGCCCTAAGTTTAGCATCGTACATATTCCACTCAATCCTGACCAACCTCTTTACCATAAATAAAGAGAAAGAATCCTTAAGCATGATGCCGTCATCACCATGTTTTAGCTCTGACACTTTGACACCAATCCACGTTTTTCAAATGCAGATTAGCTGACATTAGTGTAACAGATCCATGATATGCAGAGATGATTCTTTACGAATGATTTTTTTGAAAACTGGTATTTCATTTTTCTTTCTATATTTATAAGACATTGGTGACAATAATAAAAGGTGTAAAGAAATCTCAATTAAAACAACAAAAAAAGATTATTATCAAATAAAAAAAAAAAACATTAAAAATGCACAGCAGATGGAGGCAATGAATGTTCTTAATATGATATGATGGCATGGCTGCCAATTGTACTAATGAATTAGCAAACACATATATCAGCCAATGTTGATACAAGACTAAATGTATGTATATTAACCAGACGGTGTATCAGTCTACCTCTAGATGTATCCGTCTACCTCGAATTTAGGAAAATGTGAATATATATTTTTTTTTTAGCTTTTTTTAGCATGTTCTGCGAGATCAAGTCTGCCCAAAGTCACCCCTCAAGGGCCACTGTCCTGCAGGTTTTAGAGGTTTCCCTGCTTCAGAACAACTGATTTCAATTCATAGCTGATTTACAGGCTTTTGCTGCACTGAGATAATCAGAATCAGCTGTGCTAAAGCAGGAGAACATTGAAAACCTGTAGGACAGCAGCCCTACAGGACCGATTTTGGAAATGTTTTAGATGTTTGTCTTGTATAATGCATGGCTTGTGACCATCTTTGATCAATGGGTTTCTTCTTACCATGGCTAGTGCATGGCTAATACTTGACCTATCCACAGATTCTCCAACCTTAAGTGAGGATATCTGAAACTCCTTCAGAGTAACCAAAGTCTTGACAGATTCTCAGATAAAAGTTGTCCTTGAGCTCTGTTACTCACTAGTGGACTTTTGAAGACAAAATTCTTTACTGGATTTTATTGTGTTTTATGCTGGTGAAGATTCTCAGTCATCCAGGTCATAGTCATTCCAAAAAAATTAAAAACAATCCACTGGACTTAGTTCCCAACTTTGAAGACGTTTCGCTTCCCATCCAGGAAGCATTGAGTTTGAGGCTTTATGCAGTTGCCCAACAAAGCCTTTAGAAAAACATCCAAATTCTTCCGTTTCAATTTGCACTTTTTCTAAACAAAAACAAGGCTTTATTGTCTTTTAATTTTATTGGCGTTGAATAAAGTAGCTAGACAGAGGAAAGATGTTTTGTCTTTTAGTAGTGGGCCACCTCTTTAGGAAGAATATCCAATTTTTGAAAAGTAAAATAAATCACTTTTTTTAAAGACACTGCTTTTAAAAAGCCCCTTAAACCCAGCACGGGCTTGTGAGTCTGTGAGAAAGTAAGAACATAAAGAGAGTCTTGTGTGCACATGCAAAATAATTTGTTCATTCGAGCTCAAGTACATTCCAGTGGTAGCCAGGTGGCAACAACTCTAATTCCTGAGAAACTTGATCATTGTTCTCTCACCTCCCTTGCTGATTTAAGTAGAATAATAGTGGACCAGTGTTTTTAATAAGACAATATTAAATATTACCTGTACTTAACCTGTGTCGATAATACCAGTGCACGTTTTTTGACAAATTAAAAAAAATAATAATATATATTTTATCTTAAAAGTAATGATACAATCCACTAACTACTTATGGAGATTAATACGTATAACACCCGCAGGGTGTTTATCTGAAAATAAGTAGGATAGAAGTGCCTCCAAACAACTTTATCATTTTGAACTCCCTAAATGTGACAGAAGTGGGGAGCTTAAGGTCCTGCACAGGCCAGTACATTTCTATAGGGATGGCCAGGCAGGAACAGATGTGCACTTATCATATAATTTGTCAAAAAGCTGTTTTGTAATAAAGTAATAAAGACAATCTTTTTTATATATTATAAATTTTCTTAAATAATATGTTATGTTAATTTTTGAACCAAAGGGGTACTGTTTTTTTTTCAGCTTGCAAGCTATTTATAACCTAGAACTACCTACCATAAAAATGAATACCACATTTTTGGTATTCAAAAATGTGTTTTGTTTTGTTTTTTAAATTACCAGGATAAAAGCTAAAGAGCCAATAATTTATTGACAGAACTTACACTAACTTCACTCCCAGTATAAAGAAGTATATTGAAATGTTGCACATTACTCAAAAAGCCCCTTTTCCCCCAAACTTATAGGGCCATAGGGAACACCTCTATGTCAGAACATTTGTTTTAATTAGTTGAATTTGTCTGAAGTAAAACCTGTTCTTTTGACATTTAAAGGACTCAAATGTTTGCCAGCAAGACAAGCCATAACAGTTGTATTATGCTGAGCAGCTGTAAAAGTGAACATAATTTATATAAATATTTTTTTTTCTTTGCCTGTTAGCCACTCTTCATTATTCTGCTATCCCAGACATTTACTTCTGCACTAGCTTTCCTGGCTGCCTCAGGACTTTGTTTCATACATGAAATTAAATAAATTCATGTTGAGGCAGATGGTTTGCATCAAATAATCAGTCCTCCAGAATCATTTGATGCAGGTATGAGGGAAAACTTTCAAAGGATTGTAATGAAACATTTTAATTCATTGTTATGCCCTAATTGCTTTTGCTAGACTAATGACAAAAGAACTTGATATTTACTATGATATCTGTATAAACCAGATTGTCAAATTAGCATATTAGGAAAGTAAATTTGATAAATGAGAAATTCTTGGAGAAGAAATCTGTTCCTTGTACAATACTTTAACAATAAATACAATAAGGTATAAACATAGCTTTGCTACATTTATTCTAGAGCAATTTACACATACCAGAAAATTGCAAATTGGTAAAAAAAAAAGGACTGAATGAAAAGAAAAATATTTCTGGCATGCACCTCAACTTAAAGTAGTGAGGATCATGCGTTGACTCCTATTGACTGCAGTTGAATTTAAAAACATTTTAACCATTTCTATGCCCTGTCAGTCTAGTAAAGCTCTATACTCTCTGGTCTAAAACAGAACTGACCAATTACACCATAGGAGGTTGGCCTATAATGTAACAACTCTTTTCTGTGACCATAGCAGTCAACATTGCAGCTGCAACGGAGCAACATTTTAATGATGCCCTTAATTATGTCCTGAAAGAGCTGGTTGTATCATTAGAATTTCAACAGCGCGGTGCGTAAGAGTCTTTAAATATAAATATAAATAATTTTTTGCATCACAACTCTAGTTTTCTGAGTGGTTTTACAATGTCATTGCTGACGCTGTTAGCAGTTACCTTATTCTTTAACCTAACCATCAGCAGAGAAGAACATAAAGACCAACTCAATGTCCTCACAAGTACAAACAGTGCTAATTTAATGGTGAAATCAGAAAACTTATCCTCACTAGGAAGCGAGAGAAAGAAAACTCGCACAATCATTTGTAGCATAAGTTTTGTCTACTACACATGATAAAGTAACTGGAACACTGGTTTTCCATTCTTTCTATGAATGTCATCTGATTTAAGGAAATTCCTGCTTATGCACACACAATTCTGCTTCACTGTAAATAGTATTTTTGCTGACTGAAGTGTACTTGTGTCAGATGCTATAGCTGTTGGATCAACTAAAGAATCTTTATTTACTTTCACAGAACTGTTTAATGTTTTTAAAGAGTTTTAAAGAGTTTTAATGTTTTAAAATACTGCATTAATACTATAAATGGAGGCAACGTTTATTTCCATCTGTGGATCTACCAAAGCATATCTCATTGATTCAACCTTATTGTTTCATTAATTTTGAGAGCAAGATAACATTGTGTAGACACTACATGACATAAAACATTTGCATATAACATGTTTAATTTAACTTGATTAAAACTCAATGAACTTAACTAAACTTTACTCATGATGATAGTTATCCTAACATTTAAAATAAGGCAAGAGGTCACAAAAGTTAAATTGACAAAAAATAACCATTGTTACCTTCTGTACGGAGAGACAGATATGACTTAATGTCTAAGAAGATATGGAAGAGCAAATAAAAAACCAATGTGATGAGACAAATTCCTTGCTTCTTAAAATATCTGCTCCCCTGGTTCTGCATTTGCTCTGCACAGGCATAGTCTCACCTATCCAGTAAACCTAACATTACAACATGTAAACCTAATGAAGAAAATTACTGTCTTCAACACACAAAGTGGATGGTTCACAATGTAAGGGGACATCTTGTAAATGTACCCAAAATATCAGCTCTTGGGTTTAATGATCGTAACGTTTTTGAGGGAGGTGACTGAATTATATTGAAGAGACCAATTTGTTTTCAGTTAACTCATCATTGTAGATTGCTGCCAAAAGCAAAAAGTTTGGTGTGCAATCAGTGTTTATTTTTTTATTCAATAGATCCAACATGTTTTCTTTGTTTTCAGTGTGCTTGTTGTGTGTGTTAATCCTACAAAAAGATGGTTACTTATTTCTATCAAAGCATGTAATTTTTCATGATTAATAATTTGGAATGTTAAACGACAATTATTGACATCAGGTTCAATCTTCATCATCATAAATGATGACTGTATCTACTCACTGGCATAAAAGTCTGTGAGTAACATAAAAGGACAGTTAAAACAACTCCATCATTCCCTTTTGTCCCGGTCGTCCCTCTAATAGGGTTGCTTAATGTTAAAGAGGCTCAAATAACCACATTTGCTTTCATCTAGATCCTTTTCAAATGCCTTTATGTATAATGCAAATAAACACTCACACACACACACACACCTACCCTGACACACCCCCACATGCTCATACACACACAGATCTCTGATGTCATGTCATGCAGGTGTTTGTTAATCTTTTAAATCCAGTAATAATGGCAGCACTGATCTTCATACAATACCATTAGGTTCAATAGAACAGCTGTAGGGCGTGTTTACAGATTATTAGACAGGTACAAAGGTATAAACATGCGTGTTGGTGTGCACATAAACACACACACATACTATATACAAGCCTTACAGCTTCAAATTTGAAAATGCTGCTATTCAAATAATAAGCTTGCTTCTTATAGGAAATGAGAAAGGCACTATCAAAATACAACATAATATTGTAAAAGGAGGAGGAATTTTTAAGGAAAAATAATAATGATGTATTAACAACTTAATTAATAGCCTGGTATTTTTGAAAATGTATCAATACTGATGATTCTCTGAAGGTAGCAGCCCACTTTGCCATTACCCTAATCTTGAATTCTGTCCAATGATTCTGTTAGATTCAAGTCCACAAAGGTTAACATATTTGTCAAATTAAATGATTATTCTAAGGGTTATGAATGATTATGAATTTAACTGCATGTGTCACTACATCTATAAAAACATATTAAGTATGAGTGGAAATTCCAAGCCTAATCTCTATTCCTGGTTTTATCAAACAACCAACTCCCAGAATTTCCACATAACAACAAATTGTGAAGGACCTGATAAAGTCCAGGAACAGGAACAGAAGACAAATCAAATTCATGAAAAGAAAAAAAGTGATATGCAGAAATGTTAGTGATTGGGAAACCCTTTAAATTATTTTTTTCATAAAGAAAAATATTGTCCTATTAATGACCTTTAACTGCAAAAATTACCTCTGTTTTAATATTTAGCTGAAAATTCAAAAGCCTGTCCCAATTAAAACAGAAGGGGACACATGCATCATTCCGATCCCAAAGAAGCCTCGGGTCACCTCACCTCGAAGTTCATGCAGTTCATCGCACTTCATGATGAAGTGCTTTGAAAGGCTGGTTAAAGAACACATCGTCTACAGCACAGGGGTCAAAGTGGTTCCAGAAAGGGCTGAGTGGCTGCTGGTTTCCTTTCCAACCAACCAATAGCACACCAGACTCCAGTCATCTCATCAAGGGAGTCTGGTGTGCTATTGCTTAGTTGGAAAGAAAACCTGCAGCCACTTAGCCCTTTCTGGAACCACGTTGACACCCCTGGTCTACAGTCTCCCCCCAACATTCAACTCCATCCAGTTTGCCTACCGACGGAACCGCTCCACTAAGGACGTCATCTCCTCCGCTCTTCACCTAAGTCTGGCACACCTGGAGGACAAGAACGCCCATGTGTGGTTGCTGTTTCCGAACTTCAGTTCAGCTTTCAACACCGTCATCCCACAGCATCTGATAGAAAATCTGGAACGGGCTGGGCTTCAATACACCCCTCTGCAACTGGCTGCTAGATTGCCTCACAAACAGACCTCAGTCAGTCCAGGTTGGACAGAACACCTCTGTTGTCATCACCCTAAGCACAGGTTTCCCTCAGGGCTGTGTCCTAAGCCCCCTGCTGTTCACCCTGATGAAACACGAGTGCGTCCCTAGGTTCACCATCAATCACATCGTGAAGTTTGCAGACGACACCACGGTGGTGGGCCTCATCAGAGACGACAACGACCTGGACAGAGTAGAGGTGGAGCAGCTGGTGGACTGGTTCAGCTGGTGGACAGCCTAATCCTGAACGTGGAGAAGACGAAGGAGATCATCGTTGAGTTCAGGAAGAACCGGCCTAACCACGCTCCACTGCTCATCATCAGCTCAGCTGTAGAGGTGGTCAGCAGCAAAAAAAATTCCTGGGGGTGCACATCACAGACAACCTCACTTGGACTGTAAACAGCACCACACTTGTCAAAGGGGCACAAAAGCGCATGTACTTTCTGCAGAGGATGAGGAGAGCCCACCTGCCCCTACCCATCCTCACAACCTTCTACAGAAGCACCAGAAAGAGCGTTCTGACCAGCTGTCTCTCTGTGTGGTGTGTGGTCTGCAAGAAGGTGAGGAGAGTAGTGAGAACTACAGAGAAGATAATAGGGGCTCCTCTTCCCTCCGTAAAAGACATTTCATCCCATCGCTGCATGTCACCTAGTCCGTGACATTATAAATGACCCCTCACACCCCCAACATGGGCTGTTCTCCATTCTGCCCTCTGGGAAGAAACTTTGAAGCATCTGATGCAGGTCCAGCAGATTCCAGAACAGCTTCTTCCCCACTGCCATCAGATTGCTGAATGTTGAATATAACGGGGGGCTGAATGTTGGAAAAACTGTAAATCATATCTCAGTCTTATATTTACATTTTATCACCATGTTTACATTTTATCACTGCTGTACTTTAAGAAATGGAAATGTCTTGAGAGCTGTACTAAACGAAACTAAATTTTGTATACACCCTGTGTGTACAAAATGTCAATAAAAATGTGTCTAAGTCACAAAGAACAGAAACACATCAAAGATGCTCTCCAAAGCTGTTGATACCCAAACTGGATGTTTGTCAAACCACCAAGGAATTCCAAAAGACACACAGCAGAACATAATGTGAGAAACTCCCATCCCATGTGTTACTGGAGTCTCTGAAAATACAAGAGGATTTTCTCCATGCACAAAATCCGAGTACATTCCAAACCAAACAAGACCCTTAAGGCTGAGGCTAGTCCATCCTGAAGACAAAACCTGCAGACCTAAGATGAGCAGTTAAATGCAGTGAGTAATGCTCTGATCTTTATATTGAAGAAACTAAACAATCTCTCCACAGAGGCATGGCTCAACACAGGAGAGATATCTACTTCGGGCAAGACTAGGATTTCCATCTACACCTTATGGACAGAGGACATTCCTTTGAGGACCAGAATATTCACATTTTGGACAAAGAAGACAGGTGGTTTGAAAGGGGTGTGAAGGAAGCCATTTATGATAAGAGAGAAAAAACAACTTTAAACAGAGGGGGTGGACTCAAGTTTCAGCTCTCAAAAACCTATGTCTTACCACTATAATAATTCTCATCGCCATGAAGAGGGGGCCAAGACATCTCGCCTGTCAGCAAGGCCAACAATGACCCTAACGACTCTCCTTTTCAGAGGCATAGGCCAGTATCTGTTATTGCAGGCTAACAAAGAAACGTCCGATGTTTTTTCTTTTTTTTTTTTTACTTTTTTGGAGATAAAATGTAAAAAGCAAATTTTCTAGCAAAAAATGCTCATTAGGATATTCTACCATATAGTACCTCCTCTTCTCCCACCTACTAGGCAAGGCATAGCAAGACATCTCTATATGGCACATTTCAGTGGCAAGACATTTCATAGTGATTGACATGGGCAAAAAGAAAATTTAATTCCAGTGGCATAGAGGCAGCACAAATAATTACAGAGAAAAAGACTGTCACATTAATATAATTCAATAAATATATATATATATATATATATATATATATATATATATATATATATATATATATATATATATATATATATATATATAATGATAAAGTAATTGATTAAATAAAAAAAGATAAACCGATTAAGAAAATGAAATGAAACTATGAAACTGAAACTGGAAACAACTTGCTGTCATAATGGGCTTTAAAGATCTTACCCACATGCAGAGAACCACTCAGAGACCAAGGGTAAAAGTTTAACAGGTTTATTGTAGGTTAGCAAACACTGATGGAGATTGAAACTCTGTGGGGAAACAATGCTGGAACTCAGCAGACTGGTGAACCGGAACTGGAAAAAATTAAGAGGAGCTCACAGTGATCAGTTCAGGGACAGTGAGAAAATACAATGAGGCTTGAATATTGCTGGAGAGGCACTCACTTTTGGGGGGGCTCTTGGTTTATCCTTGGATCCAGTTTTTGGGGGGTTAATCCAGAGAAGGGGGAACTTGTTGGAGAGCGGACAGGCAGACATAAGTGGACCCAGAGGAGTAAAGGAGCGGACTGTCACTTGGTTTTCCAGGAGTGGACTTAAACGGATCATGTGGAGGTTTTCCCCTTGCTCAGTGAGACTCAGTAAATCCTTCCAGGGGTAGAAGGTCCAGGCTTATCCAGTAACACAGGAAGTCTTCCTGCCGAAGAACAAAGACAAAAAACAAGTTCAGACTCAGAGAAACAATACTAAGGTTAGACTCTGCTAATCTCAGTTTGGCAAGAGTACCCAATACTGGCAAACACTCTGGCGTCAAGGTTGTGACAGCCCGCTGCTCAAGTACTCCTCTGGTAATGACCCAACGAGCCAAAGGTGTTGTGGGGAGGTCCAACGAGGACAGGGCACCGCCTGGTGGTGGAGAGAGGAAAACACAAAAAACAACCCACACAAACTGGAATCCTAACACTTGTACTGTTTAGACAGAAGATTCAAAAGCCACTTTAACCAGATTTAAAGCAACTGAAGGTTTCATCACTGTTACAGCTTTCTGTGAGTTTATTTCAGATTTGTGGAGCATAAGAATTTGGTTCTGTTTAAATTTGCTTTTTGAGTTTTTATGTTTCATTTCCATTTTGTGGTGTTTTCTGGTTGTATTTGAGTTCTATGTATTTCTTGTTGACCCTCTGTTGCCGTGTTGTGTCAGTCTCCTTCCCTTGCCCCCTTTTAGATTCTTCTGTCCACACCTGTTCCCAATCAGTTCATTACCCCAGTCTTTGTTCTGTTTGACATATATACTCCTCGTCTTCAGTTACTGTTGGCTCATTCCTCGTTGTTTCTGAAACACTCTATGAAATGGGGAAGTGGTTTGTTTGATTCAGCTTCCTCAGAAAGAAGAGTCGTTGTTGGGTCTTCTTCAGCAGGCGGGAGGTGTTATCAACCCGGAGAGATCAGAGGAAATATGAATGTAAATTATTCCCAAAAAATGTATTTACCAACAGTATGTTTAGTATTAAGGTCACTAAACATTACATCAAAAAGCAAATAAAAATTGTTTCTAGAAGTTATTATGTAACTTCACATTTAATTAAAGGGTAAGACAGCTTTCCCTCTTCTTTTTTTCATACATGGAGACAGACACAGTGATAACTTATCAATGGTCTATTATATGTTATGGAAAAGACTTTTCAGACAAAAACAGACGGGGGAATTTACAAGCCTGAGACAATGGAAGAATTGCAGGGATGCAAACCCACTGACATCACCAACAAATCCCAGACAAGCCAATGGTCCTGCTCAAGGCAGGGAGGAGTGGAAAATTAAAAAGGTTGGAAGACATAAAAACTGCTTAAAGAGAGTGACATCATAAGTACATGATGATTTTGGAAAATCGAATGGAAAATAGGATAAAGCATTTTTTTTTATAGGAGGGAAGTGGCAACGCAGGCATAAAGATAAAAAGAAAATTGTGATGAGGAGAAGGATTAAAAGAAAGATAGAAATCAGAGAAAGGACTATAAATAAGGATTTATTAAAACAAAAAAAGGTAGGAGATGATAAGTTGAAAGAAGAAAGGTCAGATTAGGCTATAAAATAAATTACAGAATGGTTGTCTGATAAGCACCAAGGAAAAATGGGAAAATGACCTATGTTAGAAACACTAGGACTGTGGAGTGAAGAAGTTACTGAAAGTCAAGACTGAGACTAACCATACAGAAATGTAGGTTGTGATGAATGGATCAAATCTGGAATTCTTTTTGCAGGGAGGGGGCAGAGTAATAAAAAAATATATTATAATATAATCATATAACTATAATCCATGACAAACTTAACAAGGGATTATAACTTTTTTAATACTGATGGATTTTTCTTACTGATCTGTTAAATCTCCCAAAAGCAGAAAAATGGACTTTGTGCTGGTAAAAGCTGTTGCCAGGAACTGCAGAGCAAATAACACCTGTAAATAAATAAATAAAGATGGGAATACACTGTTTTATCTATCACGATTAATATGGGGGGAGAATTGCTGGTTTCTTCAGTTTTTGATATTGATATCTATATGTTTTCTAATGAGCTGCTCAGTGCAGCAGTGGGTACAACTGCTTCCTTGCAGGAAGAAAGTTCCGGGTTCCATTCCCATTTCTGCATGGAGTTTGCATGTTCTCCCTGAGCGTGCGTAGGTTCTCTCGGTGTACTCCGGTTTCCTCCCACAGTTCAAAAACATGACTGTTAGGTTAATTGGTTTCCCTAAATTCTCCTTGGGTGTGAGTGTGTGGATGAATGGTTGTTTGACCATCCTGTTTGTCTCTGTGTTGCCCTGCGATGGACTGGGGACATGTTCAGGGTGTACCCCCTCTCGCCCATGTTCTCTGTCTCTCCATAGATAAATTCACTATCTTGGAGTTTTAATAAGCTGATTGCTTTAAGCCCATTTTTTACCATATAAAAATAATTTCTGTATACCTATAATTAATATACGCAGAGTGCTTGTTATCCATATTTATTCAAATTTATTATTATTTATTAATTATTATTATATTTATTTATTCATTTATCTGTGTTTCTCTAAAACAGAGAACCCTTATTTTTGTACATTAAGAGTTGTGCGCTCTGACCTCCTTTTGTTTAATGCCTGTGATGAGGAGAGAAGGTGTGGGTTGCTATTTCCAAGACTTCCACAGCTCAGCACATGGACCAATAAGTAGGGCTCTGGGGCATCTGATCAGTTCATAAACAAGTCATCATTATTGACCAGAAAGCCTTGATAATCTCTGAAAATGTAGTCTCTCCTTATTCTCCAATTTTCATCATCCTCTAGCAGAGAAGCATTTATCGCACATAATTACATCAGCGTGTCACATGGTATACAAATTTTCACAATCAGCGTGAAAACCTTGTTACCTTTATGTGTTTAAAAATGTAACAAAAGTATGTATTAATTTTAGTTCTGTAATTCTTTAATAAAGTATGGTTGCTCTGTCAGTTTGTGTTTGAATGAACTTTTTGCCCAAATATCTCATTACAGTCTGTGCCAGTCAATATGTTGATCCGTGTTTTTACAACAAATAAAGTGTTCAGATCTAAATTCTGACTTCTGAGATAAATGCAATGTAACATAGCATATGCTCTACAAAAAGATAAGACAATGTGATTAAAACAATAATACAATTCTTTTGGTGCCTTAAATTGAATAACTATATTCCAATCTGAAATATATCTCAGATTAATACAGAAGAGTGTCAACTGTATGTTATTCATTTAAAATTTGGGCAAATTTGCACTGACTTTATTGCATCTTCAGTTTAATGAGAGAGAAACCAGTGAAAGAGAAGAAGCAGAGGGGAAGCTGAGGGAAAGAAAGAGGTCGTGATATATGGCAGAGGGAAAGACAGGAGGTAATTAGTGCTGCAAAGAAGGGGAGAAAACATGTTCCTCATTAAAGCACAGCTGAGAAATAAGCAGCAGAGCTCTTTCATCAATGATCTTGTTCGTGCTGCCAAGTATAAAAGTGAGTTATGCAGCTGCATGCATGATACTACGCGTGTCTGGTCACAGCCGGGGGCCATAACTGAGTGAGTGACTAATTGTGCCGTCTGCTCACCATAGCAGACACACTCTCATGCGCACGCACCGTGGTTATGCAATCATCATCATCTGTATAATCTTGGCTTAGAATGCTTTTTTTTCCACCAGAGAATGAATATCAGCACGTTGGCACAGTCTTCCAGAGCTTCTCCATTCTGGATGTCTAATCCCTGATCTTTTTCATTACACCACCCATCCATCCATAGTGAGGTGGGGAACACCCTGACAGCTTACCCATGACAGGAACTTGTGTCAATTTAATTTAGTAAACACATTATTTTTGTTGTACTGTTTTGTCCTTTTTATCTTCATGCAACATCCATGTTGTCCATATTTGTTTTTTTCTATTCAATTAAATGCAAATCAGGTTTAGTTTAAGTTCTATTTCACTTTAACTCCGTTCAGCTTACCTGAGCTTAGTTATGTTTGGTATGTTCTCATTCACTTCAAAATCAATTCAGTAGTTAAATTTAATTCAAATAAGCATGTTTATTATCACTATATTTAACTATATTAAACTAATAACTATATTATGAGTGAATTACTGGATGAAATAACCCTGCAGTTTATGCATTTGGTACCAGTTCAGTGCAAAATTAGGCTGAAGAAACTATAGCATCATCAAATGCATTCAGGTGAGTTAATCAGAATATAATACTGTCAACAGCATACTGTACAACTTGAATATAATTGCTTCATTAAAATCTAAAAGAATCATTATGTATAGTCAACATTTTTGGTTATTCAGTATTCAGTTCAGTTTACTCAGGTTCAACATTTGTAGTACAATTACATTCAATGCAGATTTTGGAAAATTGAAAGTTGACTTTAATGAATTTTATTCTATTATTACTTAACTCATTACAACTATAAATTGGCGAAAAATTCCCCTAATGCACGGTAACATAAGGGCAAAAAGATCTTATATAAATGTATGTATATAATGTGCAATTAACTACACTTGATTCAAATACAAACAAACCCATACAAATGTTTTTTAGAACAAAGTTTCTATATAAACTACTATTTAAAACACTGTTAAAGATAAAATTATGTTTTAAAAATGATTATGATGATCTTAAACTTAGATAATAAACTCCCCAAGGTATTTTCTCTTCCTCAGAGATGACTCTTCTTTCTTATGTATACGGTAATTGCACAATGAGGGATCTTTCTGCAAATACACCCTTTAAACAATTGCACACATCAACACACTGATAGAAGTAAGCAAGCAGACTGTGTCTCCAAATTTCAAGGAGATAAAACTTGCTCAGGCATATAAGACAAACATCCGTCAACATTTATCATATTGTGCTTTTTATGTGGCATTTCAGTGTTATTTATGATCACCTAGAGCTGTTTCACCTCCTTCCATCCTTCCACAAGGACTATACCATACTGTATATTCATATGGGCGTGCATGTGTGCGCATGCTCAAAATAAAGTGTCAGCCACAGTTCAGCTACTGCTTAAACACTGAGCAACAAGTGAAAATCAAAACAGGGACAGCTGGGCCCATGCTCATGGCAGACTGTTTGTTGTGGACGAGTTAGCACAGACAAGTAAAAGGAGAAAACAAGAACAAGTGAGACCATTTTTGCGGGGCTACAGAGAGGACAGGAAAGTGATAAAGAGTTCATGGCTATTCATGGCTGTTGCTGATGAAAAGGCAGTTTGAATAAGAGTGAGGGGCAGCGGAAGAACAGCTACAGTGAACTCTAAAATCTATGCTGATCATTATGAAATGGCTCATTCTAAAGTTATGTCTCATCGGTGATGGTGATGAGTTGAAACCAGAAATCTATGTAGACCAAACAATAAAACACCTTACCTTCTTTTAACATAAATTGAGAAAGCTCATATCGTTTTCAACAAGTTGGAATTGCCAAATGGATTTCTATAAATAACAGGATAATAATAAAAGAGACTTTTATTAGATCTTGTTACAGTGTTGTAGTTTAAAGTTGTTTGGATAAAAATTAAATTCAGTTCTAGGTTTATGATACAAAACATTGGCAACAACATCACAACATCTGCAGCATTTATTGTTTGGCTTTTCCCCCCATTTTTGCCGGCTCCTCAGGGGGGTTGTTCAGCACAAACAGCGAGCTGATAAAACCACACTACATGAAGAATCACAATATACTGCCGTTTACAATTTTCGCAAAGCCTCTTAATGTCGCCAAGAGCACCGAAGAGAGTCATTTCTTTCCAGGAGTTTTTCCACTATCTGTTGATAGAGCTGATATTTATGGGAAAAATCACTAGCTGTATCTAGATGTTTACATTTGTGAAACATTGCAGGAGCTACTGCTGTAGGAACTGCCTATGTGTGCAGAGCTGAAATTCTGTCCACACACTAATATGGCCGCATAAACCAAGCTTAATTGCAAAACCTCTGCTTTAGGAAGAGCAGTGTGGCTTCCATTCCTTGGAACACTCAACCAGCTCTATAGCACCTACAGGTTGCATGAGGGTTCACAGAAGTTTGTCTGACTGTTCAACGTGAGGAGGGGGCACAGTGTCCCTTCTATGGCCCTGTAGGGGATGTTGAAGCAGTACTGAGTTAGGGAGCCTGTATTAAGAGCAAGACTGTCTCTTTACAAGCAGCCATGGTCTAGTTGGGACCTACAGTACCTGGTGTATGCTGGACCCCAGCCGGTTTCCCTCTGCCATCAATCTTGTTTCTAATTTTCATGGACAGGGTTGCAAAGCACAGCTGGTGGGGTTCTGGTCCTCTAGACTAGAGGATTTTCTCTGTGCTTTTTGCAGAAGTCCTTGGTCTACTGGCTCCCTCCAGCAAAGACCTGCAGCATGCTCTTGGGCGGTTCTTTGAAGAGTTTGAAGCAGCTTGGATGAAGATCACCTCTTACAAATTCAGGTCTATAGTTCTTAACTGGAAAAGGTTGATTTTCCCTCTCTAGGATGGAGGGATTCCTTTTGGAGGGGAAAGGAGTGGGTGATTGACAGACGGATCAGTTTGACTGCCACTTTGATACAGACATTTCATTGTTCTGTTGTGGTGAGATAAAATATACACCAGGGTCATTAAATCTGAGGGAGGAGCTTGACACTCCAAGAGAGCATCAACGTACAGTAGGGCCTTTCCTCATTGAGACAAGTCAAATAACGTGGTTTGGGCCTTTGATTAGGAGGCCCTAGTAAATACATTAATTGAAAAGGCATTCCAACCAGAAGGAGGGCTACAGTAGAAGACAGCCCAGGACAAGCTGGAGGGTCTATTCCTCCTGGCTGGTCCAGGGACACCTCAGACCTTCTTAAGAAGAACTTCAGTAGGCACCCTGGGAGAGGAAAGTAATCTGTTCACTGCACCTCAGGGCTGTTCACTGCACCCTTATTATGTAAATTACCCTTATAATGTAAATTACCCTTATAATGTAAATACGCGTGGATGTTATGTTATTTTTACTTTTTTCTTATCTTATTGTGTTGTGACTGTCACTATGTGTAAAGCTGCTGCTACACTGCAATTTCCCAGCTTGGGATAAATAAAGTACATCTATCTATCTATCTATCTATCTATGTAGTCTTCGCTGAGACTGCTGCACCCATGACCAGGTCCCATATAAAGTGCAAGGTGACGAGTATGAGTACAACTTATGAAAGTAAGGAGATTAACATTTCCCACCGTGACCAGTTCTGACAATTTCAGTTTCTTCTGATGATCATTGAAAAGACAGATGTTGATTTTGATGTCAACATTTAAATGGCTGAAAAAGCAATGTACTCTATAGTTTACACTTTGAGGCTGACCACATGAAATGATTGGGTTCTTCAGCTGCATCACAAAGAGATGCATGAGAAAAAAAAACATTTAGCATTGTATCACATTTATGATTACTGTACATCAGGTAACACCATTTACCTGATACGATTCATTTTATTTTGTTGGCTGTAAAAAGACAATTAAGGAAGCTTAAAATTTTAACACAATGAACAATATCCAACCCTTTTTTGTGAGGGAAGCTTGTCTGCCATATATTTTAATAGCTGGTATGTCAAAAGCTGCTAGTTTAATTAAAACAGGAAATCTGCTAATTGTTAACGGTACTTTTACTGTAATAATTCCAGACAGATGATTGACCTCTTGAGTGGTAAGAGCCAGAGACCTGGCCAGAATGGAGAATTTCTGCAGTTGAGTAAATTAGTAATGATTAATCAAAACAGAACATACTTTTGCTTGTTTTTTTTACCCCATTGTTACACTTTTGGATGCAAGATATAAACAAATAAATTAATGAAAGTGGTGTCAAATAAACGAATGGTGATGTTGTTTGACTTGCTAAAAAGATATGTTGCATGCAAAAATCAGACAGTCAACCCTTTAGGTCATGACTCAAACAAATATGAGTCTCTGGCTCTTGGTTCACACTCTTCATCCAGCAGATTTATCCTCTTAAATCTCTTGCCATCACACACTCAGACACAGTCAATGTCATGAACTCAAACACTCTCACACTTTCCCTCCATCCACCCTTTTATGTATCAATGCCCCCATTGATGCAATGAGTCTCTGTCAGCAGATTCTGGATTTTGGAGTCTGAAACATCTTTTACTGCTTTTCCACAGAGACGCAGACATGTTTACGAGCATACAAACACAGTCATTGTATGGTAAAAAGAATAGCATTCTATAAGAGAGATCTGCCACAAATCAAAGCGGGATTGGATCATTTGAAATACAATATTAATAAGGAGTTTGGATTTTCCAACATAAATTTTCCTGTTTAGAAGATACTTACTATGCTACGGTGAATTAAGTTTTTCCTTTGTTTGTTTCTTTTTTAGGAACATATGAAACATTGTTCCATTTGTAAATGGTTTCTTTTTCAATATTATTTTCTTAAGAAACAACTGAAATGTACTTTAGATGAGACAGTTTAAACTAAATTCAAACCAGATGTGAAAGATCATAACAGAATATTTAAATAAGCTGGTGCATAAGCTGGTGAACTGGTGAACATTTTGAATGGAAAAAGCTTCCTGGGTGGGAAGAAAAATCTCCAAAAAAGAAAAAAAAAAACAAAAGGAGAGTGTTTTTTTTTTACTTTTTTTACTTTTTTTAGTTGGTGCAAACATTTTGTTATGTTTTATCATTTGAAAATTAAAGAACCAAAGTATTATACAGACTGAAATAGAGAGGTAATTCTATTGTTTTGGCTTTAGAGAGGACCATTTTTCTGACCTCTTCATCAAATGGAGGACTATTTGTATTATAGTGAGGACATTATGTCCTCACTGATTTTTTTTCAAACCGTTAGGTTTAGGACTGATGTGTGATTAAGGTAAAGGTTAGGTATGCACTTGCAATAGTTAGGTTTAAGGTTATTATTAGCTCTAGGCCATAGAAAGGGTTTAATGTGACTGAAAGTCAATGGAAGCCAATGGGAGTCAACACATGTTCCTCACTACTGTTTGTGTTTAAGGGGACATTTTCCTGATCCTTGAATTTTTACATACCTTTGTTGTGTTAGGGTCTAGGTTTAGGATTAAGGTCAGTTGAGTTTAGGGTTAGGTGCAGGATTTGGGGTTAAGTATATTCTGATAAAAGTTAGGTTTGTTTGGGTCAGGATTAGGTCATATAAATTATTTAAAATGAATGGGAGTCCCTGAGAAGTCCTCATAAAGACAGAGATATGCAGAGTGTGTGGCGTTATAAACTGTTGATGCTCGTCAACAATATAGGAAATTCTATAGTGTTTATGGTCATTCTTAAAATTCCAAAGGTCAGGCTATGTCAAATTTTATTGCAGACAACATATTTGAAGGCAGAAACATCTTGCCATTTTCTCTTAAAAAGCTACTCACTTGTGTAAAGTTGGTATTGCTCTTCTTTGGACGATGGTCCTTGCCTTCCCTCTTTTGTCCCGAGGGAAACAATTGAAGCACCCTTCTTCAGGTGTTTCAATTGGAAACACCACTTAAGGAAAGATACAGGAGAAGCAGGAAAGAACAAGTCTCCACAAATCCACAGAGATCATCACTCGCTCTACATAACAGACTGTATACCGCATAATAAACTCTTGACGATCAATATGATATCATTAAATACAAGGTAGGCCCAAGCTAGTTTTGCGGCATAATTCTTTTTCAGACTGTAGACCAAGCTCCAGACATGAGGTCACAAGAAGATTCCCTTTTTGTGTGGTGGCAACGACAAGATTTAAATTTATAGTCAGTCATTAAAACTGTAATCACATTTTCAAACACTATGCATGTATTAGTTTGCTCAGTATGTATAATATCAACAAGGCCTACTTACTGTGTTTTTAAAATAAATGTACCAAGGAATAGTATGTTGAGCTATGACTGATCAAGTCGTTTTCTTGCTATTATTTGAATGATTTTACATGGAGTTAGGGGCGGCATAGTGGTGCAGTGAATAGCACTGCTGCCTTGCAGCGAGAAGGTCCTGAGTTTGATTCCCGCCCTGAGGTCTTTCTGCATGGAGTTTGCGTGTCCTCCCTGTATATCCTTGGGTTCTCTCCGGGTACATTGGCTACCTGCCAAACACATGACTGTTCGGTTCATCATCTTCTCTAAATTCTCCTTCATAATGTGAGAGAGAATGTGATTGGGAAACTGTCGTAGTGCTTATTCTGAAAGGATTATTTTGGTGTGTGATAATAATTTATGGTACAAAAACAAGTCCATGGTTTTATCAACCCTCTCAGTCATTATTTTTAAGGCTATAACTATTCCGGTGCTTTAGATACTTTTTAATTAATTATAACTTAAGATTTTAAAAGGAAAAATGTGTTAGAAATCTATTTCTGCTTGTGTTAGTTTGAAATGTAGGTAATTTAGCTGATAAGGTTTCCTATTCCGGTCAGTGTGACCTACAGACGCATACCTTGGTTTTGAAATAAGTCAAACCTGCTCCCTTAGTTAAATAACATTACAAGCGTGTGCGGAAAATCATTTTAACAGTCAGTGGTGTTGGATAAAACTGAGGTGATTAAGGAATCTTCCGGTCCGCTCAACCTCTGAGACAATCAAAGGAAGCGGAGATGATGTGTTACTATGTTGCTAAATAGAAACAAAAAAACAACAGAAATTCCCAGCAAAATTGGACTCCTTTTAAGGTGACTTTTCTCTTGTTTCCTGAAACTCTTTTTGCATCTTTTACCTCACTGTCAGTCCAAACCTCTTATGTCACCGACAAAGAATCTCTTGCTGCCGAGACTGCAGGGAGTTTCTGGTTAATAAGTGACTGCACCATAAACCAGAATGGCCCTTTTGTCCAACCACAGACAGAGTGAAACTCTATTGTTTCATTGGCTTGAGAAGTCCAGATTCACATGCAATAAAATTAAAAAGAGAGTGCAAAACCCATTTATTTTTATCTCTAGTTTTGTTTTCTCCTATACCTGATGCAATCGCACATCGGTCCATCCACATTTCTTCCTTTTTTAATCGGTTTTTAAAGCTTGACCATCATAACAAAATTCATGCAAGCCGCAAAAATCAGCCTGGAAGACTATAGAATTTCCATATAGAGCTCTTCAGAATCGACTCCCGATTCCTAAGGGGCAGACTCCTTCTTGTGGTTCAATTTACATGGTTTTGGGCTAATGTAAAAAGCTTTGAACTCAACGCTAAATCTAACATTTTGTAAAGGAAAAAGCTTCCTAGATGGAAAGCAAAATGTCTTCAAACTTGGAAACCAAGTCCAGTTAATTGTTTTTTTACTTTTTTGGAATGACTATGAACTGGATAACTGAGAATATTCACAGGCAACTCTTCAGAATGCCCTTAATTAGAGTGAACTTTACAAAACACATGAAACATGAAAAAGGATGTAAGAATTGTTTAAGAACAGACCCATAATAAACCATAGTTATTTAGAGAGATGGGAGTTATGATGGGGGTCTATTTTAACTTTTAGAATAAAGCAGTGAGAATATTGTAATAAAAATGTGTCTGTCTGTGTGTAGTTGGCAGTGGCACCGGGGTACACTATGCACCCATATACAGAGGACTTAGTCCTTCATGCAGAATATTGTAATAAAAGAAGGACTATACAGAGGACTTAGTCCTTCATGCAACTGTCACAAGTTTGAGTGATGGCCTAATAGTTTTTGGCACACTTCTTCCCCTTCTCTCTCAACTCCATTCGCTGTCAAGCCTTCTTTCATATAAAGGCCACTAAAGCCAAACAAAAAAAAGGAAAGAATATATATTTGGTTGAATAGTAAATAATATTAAAATATGTATATATTTATTTATGCATGCATATATACTGTATATATTTATAGATATGACTAAATATATATTTTATATACTGTAGTAATTTAACTATAGATTGTATGCTTTACAATTGTTCATGTTGGTACAATATATGTTATTTCATTTAAACTCAAAGGACAACTATCCCCAAAATTGCTTTTTTTTATTTCCTAATAAACTGTGTGTGTTAAAATGCCTTCTAGATATCCAACATTGTTTTGATAATTTATTGCACATCTGTTGCAATCCTGCTTCTGTGTCACAAAACACCTTTTTGATGCCCTCCTTGGATGTAATGAGTTTACGGCATCTGACTTTAAATTCCTATTGGCGTTGGCTCTACCATTTTTTTTAACGTTATTGTGACGTCATCCAGAAAAAAATGATGCGTGTAGCTCTGCCACTGTGGGCTGTAAACTCCTCCTATAATTCTCCCACATTCCTCTGTAACAAGTGCAGCAAGTCCAGATACAGATTATAGTTTTTACAATTTACTCTAATCTACACATGTCCCCTGCCTTTTATAGAAATATATAGGATATATAATACATAAATACAGTATTTTTTTTATTAATATATACAATCAAATTATGCTATATTATGTGAATTTGAATGTAAGGAATTTGAATGATTATTTGTGACCATGGTAACCACATATGGCTTGGTTATTTTTGTGTATGTGAATTGTTTCTGATGTAATTTTCTGTTTTGTTTTTCACTTAGTAATCAGTTATGAAGCTGCATCCATATAATTTTTTTATGCAATGGGATTTGGAGTTTGGAGCAAGTAAAGTTGGAATTTATCCCATTCCTTGACAGATGACTATCATTTATTTATGTTTTAATGTTTTTTTGTAGTACATTATATTTATATATCATTGTAATAATAAAAGCATGTTTTGTGTCTCTAAAATCATATTCTGTTCCACACTGTTTGTACACCTGTATCAAAAGCTTTGCATCCTTTGCATCCTTTAACTCTCAGATATTTTTGACTTACCTTCATGACATCAGCGCAATGAAGTCACTGTCCTGTGAGACTGAGCGGATTAAGTCCACGATGGAAGGCTGTCACGATGTGTCCAGAGTAGCTTAGTGTGGCCACACAGATCAGCATGTGTGTGGCTCTGCAGATTAAAGTACGTGCTGTACTGCATGATGTCATGGGGTTGAGGCCTGAGTGTGACCTATATTGCCTTTCATTCCTGCTTCATTGCTTTTCAAATAATCTCCACAGTCATTTCTGAAAACCCCAGGAATTGGATAATCATTTCTGAGGACTAGAATAAAAAGTGAAATTTTGAATTTCTAACAAAGTATTTTTATTTTACTGAAATTATGAGTAGAATAGATCATTAATTTCCCCTCTTGAATTATAGAGCCCCAGTGATTAATTCACATACTACCAGTATTTGATGGCAAGTCTATAGATTACATTTGGGAATTTGCAAGAAGCAGTCAGTCTACCACAAGATTTAACTAATGTACATGTTTAGCTTCATATACGATGACAGTTATAAGTTTACATGAACTCATCATTAGCTTGACTGTGTAATTTATACAAGTTAAAAAATTATATGTGAATTCCACAATTTAAAAAGAACATATGCATCAAGGTTTAGTTTCATAAAATATATTTCATAAAGATGCCCCTGGTAAAGCATCTCAGACTTTGTTTTGTGACCAGTGTTCACATCAAGAATGGTAGAGTTTATTTAATTTCACTGATTTCCTGACCTCACTATATTCCTTTTTAATTTTTTTATTTTGTTAAATGACTGAACTTTTGGTCATTTCAATATGAGTTACTCTGTTTGTTTGAAGCAACATCTGTGTCCAAGTCTAAAAAAGCTTGGTTAGGATGTTTAAAACCCTGTAAGCAGAAAGACTGAATCAGTAAAGACAGAGAGAGCGCTCACCAGTGAATAAGCACCTGCTCTGAAGTCAACACCTACTGTACAAACTATCTTAAATCAGAGCTTGTCGGGAGAGAAATGAGGAGTGTTCTTGAAGATGCTACTTACTTTTTACAAAGTAAGGACATTTTCCTGTTCTTATCTTTTTACATGCTGCTGTTAGGTAAGATTCTACTCTTAGGATTAATTAGATTTAGATTAGGTTTAGAATATGTTCAGGGTTAGAGCATAGAGATTAATAAAACTGAATGAAAGTCAATGACATGTAAAGATAGAAATATACTTGTAATAAACTGGGATAACCTCAATGGTTGTCTGCAACAAAGAAAAACCCTTCCTGTTTATGCTCATTTCTAAAATTCCAAAGGTCGTCCTACTTTAAATTTAATGCCAGGAAAACAGATTTTGAGCTGGAAAAGTCCTCCCAGCTTCTCTTGAAAAACAATGCACTTGGGTAAAGTTAGTGCTGCTGTTCCATAGAAGGGGAACTCCATTCATTGGTTAGCAAGATAATAAGATTTGGCTCAGGCCAATAGTGTTGACAGATACTTTTCCTGAAAGTCTGCTGCATAAATAGGGAAAAGTATTAATGCCCCAGCTGATCATAAAACATTTGTACTTGAAGATTCATAATCTTCTCATTCAAAGCAAAGGTGGAGTTGCTTTTAAAATTTTGATCAAACCTCCAAGGAGAAAAATAACGCTTTTGATGGCATAATCAAATTATGTAATTTGCAGTTCCTTCCTGAAAATACATAACTGGGTGGTAACAGTAGATGTCTGGCTCAGTTTCCAGACTTTCTGAATATAAGCTTCTCAACACAGTTGTGTGATAAAATATTTATTGAATGTGACCTGAAATAAATGGAGCAAGACCTGCAAGGCAGTTCATCTCAGACTGAAAGAGACAATGGGAAGGAAATCCCCAAATGACAATTGACTGTTAAATGCTTAATTTCCATCTTTTTCAAGTATCTTGTCTTTTCTTCAATTAGTTAGCCCCAGTGCCTTACATGTTAGAATTTTGATAAAGTTTGATGAAATTTTACCTGTCTCTGTCCTGGTCCATGCCGTCTCCTGGTGCGGGATACATTCTGTCCTATGATCTATCATACCTATGACCTAAAGAATGCACAGTGGATCATTGGTTCCCCATCCCCCCCAAATAATTCAGGGCCCCCCACAAACACTGCAAATCAGGGAGCCCGCTCTTCCTCCAGACCCCAGACTCCGGGCGGCAACTGGAGAACCGGGGTGTGAATGAGATCCAGATCCGCGCTACGCCTGTTCAAATTTTGTGTTGTTGCATGTTGTTCTCAGGTGTAATTAAAACTGGGACTACCAAAGAGGGTGTCCAGCACAAATCAGAATTTAGGGCTGGGAGAGACTTTGTTCTGTTAGCACTGATTTTAAACAGGGGTTTGTGATTGCTCCCAGAGGAATGTTATATCTGGACCCTATGTAGTTCTTTAACTTATACTGCCAGATATCTTTTTCTATCACACTACAAAGGTGTAATGTTGTCCAGGTTTCTATAATTACACCCTTCCCTTCCAGGCACAGCAGAGAAGTTATGCTGCTCCGCCATGCAGCACAGCTAAATTGGTGCTATTTAGGTGATAACAAGGGCATTATGTAGTTTACAAACACAGCCACATAAACTCATTAATTGTTACAATTAAATAGACTGGACTTGATTGATTCATGTTTCTGCTCTGAGATGACTTCTCTTGAAAATACCAGTGGTACTCCACTAAACAACGGCGCCCTGTGGAAGAAAGTGACAAAAAAAAAAAAAAAATTGAAAGAAGTAAATTGATTGACAATAAAAAAAATGACTATTTATTTACATTCCTAATTCCGTTGCATTAAGTAAAAATTTCTTAGTACCACCTTAAGCTGCAATAACATTTCCATGGAATTCTTTGTTGATTACTCTTCTTGTTCCACATTTGATTAAGCAGACAAACATAATGTGAGGTTTGTATTTATAGCATCATTTTTCTTTTTTTAGAAGCAGAACGAGATGCTCACTCTTTTGATATTTAGTTTTCTTTAATCTTGACAAAACAGTTTACTGAGATCAAATTTGAATATAGTTAGGTGAACTGTAAAGAAAATACTTTATCAGTTTAAAGCAGGGAGGAAGCGGGTTAAATACAAACACATGCCATTTTTTAAGTTTATTTACATAAAAACAAATTTAAATCAATGCATCCTGTTATTTACATCTTTTTGTTTCAGTGTTTATCATATAAAGTCTCACCGAAATAGATATGAAACTGGTTATTGCAAGAAATACAAATGAAGGAAAAGTTCAAGAAATATAAAAACAAATGGCTTCAATTTAAATCAGTGGATCTAAAACAAAAGATATTTTAGTTTATGAGTTTTATAGGTGAAAGTTTTGAACTCTTGTAGACTCTTGCATTGCATTTAGCTTACTATCTACGTTTTACCACTGGCTCCCATTGAGACATTGATAAGAGATTGAAGGTGATTACTCAAACAGTTTGAGTGTAAGCATGTCTGTATGAGTGGGCAGTGTGTGTCACTGTCTATAGGTGTGCCCAAAGTCTGTATTCTTTCAAAAAAGAAAAAAACACTCTCTCTCTCTCTCTGCTTTACCCCCGAGTCACTCCGTCTATTTTGATCACATTCCAGCCAAGTGACTTCAACATGTGTCTGTGTGTGAATGTGCCCCCATGACGTCATCTGTTTGTTTGCCTACTGTGGTTGTGTCTGGGGCAAAAGCTTGGTAGATAAGGAGGGTGGGAGTCTCTCTATATGTGTGTGTGTTTTTGAGCACTGTGAACAGAAGGGAAATACCACAGCATGAAAAAGGGCATTAAAACGTTCTGTCTGTAAATCACTACTGCTGGCACTGGGAGAGAGGGGTTATGGGTAATATTACAAGCACTTTATTGTTGAGGAAATGAGGATTGAGACTGTAATTCTGCTTATCTGTGTCTGCTTCTCTCTTACCCCAGAGCAAACTGCATAATATGCTAACACCCTTTGAAATAATGTTGTAAATAGCCACAAACACACTAATGTACAGTATAAGCAATATCACTGTGCTGGTGAAGCTGCAGTTTGCTTTCAAGAACTTCTGAAACTATTAATAAATATTCAACAATCTGTGCAGAATCCTTAGCATTATTGATTCAGATTCCCACTAAAATCCCTTGTTGAAATAAAGAATATTGTTGCACCCATCCAACCACCCCATAGAGTAAGAATCCTGTCTGCCCAGTGACAAGGTCAGATTGAATTTATTTTAGGCTCCTTTTACCGAAAACCTGTGGGATTTCCTTAAAAGCATGTTGTTTTGTTATAAGTGTTTTGGTCCCTTACGTATAGCGACTCCAGGTTTCTTCTTCTAAAAGGTTTAACCTCAGGTGGTCACAGTGAGTATTGGTCATGTTGAGTGTCTCAAAAAGGGAAAGAGTTTTTTGGGTTTTTTTTTTTTGTTTTAGCTGCAGCTTTGAAAACAACGTTGAAATTTTACATGTCAGACTTCAAAAACTGAAAAAGCAGCAATAATAGATTTTAATTTAATAACTTACAATGCATAACCTTATATGGAGGACTTAGACAAGATCCAATAATGCACAAATATGTATGCATCTAATGAGTGGAAGTAAAGCACTGTAAGAAGTATTCATGCACTTATTAATTTCACTTCTGAGCCTTTTTGCTTTTTTGACACCTAGATGTTTTTGGCATAGTACAAGTTCTAATACTAAAATATAAGTAGGCTACTCTGTAATGTAAAAGGTTTTCAAATAAAGATTTGATTTTTGACTTATGTAGAATTACATACATTTTTCTCCATTCAGAGGATCAAAACTAAAACTAACCATTTGCAATAACTGGTAATAAACATTTAAAACCTATTTGGAAGAATTTGACAGTATTCTAGAATTAGGAGTTTTTGAAAATGAACCCTAAGTTAAACACACCAGATAATCTAAAATGGATTTTCAGTAGAACACTTATATAGATGTGGACGTACTGTTCTTTAGATAGTAGCCCTGCTTATTTACCCTCTAGGACTTCAGCTTAAGGTCACAAACTAATTGCCATAGATTAACCAATCAGGATTTTTTTTTGAAAGAGAGCAGAATATATGAATCTATCAGTTATTGTATGTCCTCCAGGTTTTAAAGGAGACCCCTGAACATTACAATCCAACCATGTCTAAAATACTGTATTATGTTATGCCAGATGTAGTTTGAGATATTTTATGAGTGTTGTGAATTTGCAGAATATTTCCAGAGAGGTTTAATCAAAATGTTTTAGCAAATGTAAGAATCTTTTGTGTTCATTTGGGTCAAAATCTAGGGGAGTGTTGGCTTAGTGGTTAGAGCAGTGCGCTTGTGCTCTGACAATTTTAGCAAATAGCCGGTTCGATCCCCACAGCCTGCACACTGGGTCTCTGAGCAAGACCCTTAACCCCACACTGCTCCCCAAAGGGATGGGTTTAAATGTAGAGAGTTAATTTCTCTGCTGTGAAATCAAGAAAGTTCTATTTCTATCTTCAAATAGAGGCCCTTTTGCTCATAAAGACAAATCATAAATCAAATTAGGTGTAGGTACCAGATCTGTCTGTCTGATCAGATTTGCTCAGGGTCCTGCCCTTTCTCATGATGTCAACATATGGCAACTCCACTCGGACAAACTCTATTGCACCTGTTCTAAGGATCAAATCTCTTTTGGAGTCTCAACATATTATTACTCATATTTCCTAGTATTTTACATTTCATTGGCGACCTAAAGTAGCCAAAAGTAGAAAACAATCATTGTCAGTCTTGAAGGAAAGTGCTATCTTCTGAGACTGAGCTCTGCCAATCGAACAAGGTGACAAAAAAGGTTTCAGTTTATTTTTATTCTTTTATTAAGATCTGAGGGTAGTGGAGGAAAAATGGGATATCTTTAAAAAATGACTTTCATAGAGATTTTAGACAAATAAAACAATTATTCTACTTTTAGAAAACGAATGGTTGTTGTTGACACAAAGCTAAAAGTATTGTAACTTAATATGGGCACAGCTAGCCACAGTGCTACCCAGCTCTCCACCTCCATCATGGTTTCCCCCTCTTTAACATGGTCTCCCCCTCTATATCATGGTCTAGTTACTTTGTTCACCATAATCAGATTTTTTCCAGCTTTGTTATCAAGCAGGTAAAACTTATTATTCATTAGACACGCTAACCCTACAGATGCTGCTGACTCTGCACACTGACACTGCGTGATGTTATCGTTGTCTGGGCGACCACATCGTGTGGCAACATTCAGCAAATCATGTAGCGCAACATCACTGGCATGTGCAGGGCCCGGTCAGATCTGGTACCTACACTGGCCTGATATGCTTTAGATGTTGTCCTGGGTTCTTCCCCAACCTCCTGGATGAATTGTTCATTGGCTTATGGAACAATTATGGTAAAGCATTTATAAGAAGATTCACCACTGTTTCATGTTTCCTCCCATTGTAAATATTGCCTCTTTCTCTTGTTTGCTAAAGCCTCTAAACCTTAGAAATGGTTTTGTACCACAGAAAGCATTTTTTTCTTTTTTTTTTACCCTTCTGTTTATTAGGTTATTCAGATCAAAGCACTGTTTTTCTTTTTGAGATCGTATAACCTTAATCTTTAATTTCTTTAAAACTTTATCTACCTATATACCTTTTGTTGTTTTATTCTGACTGCATTGATATATGTCACAACCTAAGATCAGGGGCGGATTTAGTAGATTTGGGGCCCTAGGCAAAGACAGGTATAGGACCCTATGAATTGAAAAGACAACACTTAAAACAGACCTATTATACAGAGACATAACTTTTAATAGAATACACATACATTTCCCTTATTTCTTATCCCTTTTCTTGCTGTTTTCCACTCCATTTTTTCTTTTGTCCATTTTTCTTTTCATATTTGCAATGTGCTCAGCTGACTCTTAATGCTGCCTGAGAAGGAATCAAAGATTTTCCAATCACTAAGCCCATTCTAACTTAGGAACATTGCTCCCTCCTGTGTTTC
>NW_015150731.1:918119-962160 GCF_000732505.1 Cyprinodon variegatus
AATTGAGAAGACAACATTTAAAACAGGCCTATTATACAGAGACAGAACTTTTAATAGAATAGACATACATTTCCCTTTCTTTCTATCCCTTTTCTTGCTGTTTTCCCCTCTATTTTTTCTTTTGTCCATTTTTCTTTTCATATTTGCAATGTGCTCAGCTGACTCTTAATGCTGCCTGAAAAGGAATCAAAGATTTTCCAATCACTAAGCCCATTCTAACTTAGGAACATTGCTCCTTCTTGTGTTTCCAAAAAGGCCACAGCAAAAGCAAATAACCCAGTCCTTCTTTTCACTGTAGACAAGCCATGGTCTACTTATCCGTTTCCATTTTTTACTTAAATAAAATAATAGCTGCATGAATTATGACAGCAGACAAGATAGAAGAGAACAGGAGGCAGAGTTATGAATCTACTTGCTCTGGAGAGCAGAGTTCACTGCTTTTATATGTTGTTGCCAAAGTCTCCAGTAGCAGAAAAAAGTCAGTAGATTTTCAGCTAAGCACTTTTTTTTGTAATAAAAGCTCTAGAGGGGTCTGAAAAGTTGTTAAACATAGTGACAAAAGTGCTAATTTGGCAACACTGCTCTTCGCACCCTTTGTTTTTCAAATGGTTTTGTTGCTGTCTGTTTGGACCTTTCTGAACATATGCAGCCAATGGCCTGATCCAATGTGGTGGACACTAAAGGGGGGGCTGAGACTCACTAAATATTATAAGAGTTCTGATGGCATTTTAAGGAAAGGATTTTTATCAAAAATATAATTAATGTGCACAAATCACTAATAGCTGTATTAACCTTACATGTAAAATGACTTTTATGGGGGCCCTAGGCAACTGCCTAGTTTTGCCTAATGGTAAATCCACCCCTAACTAAGATACATTAGTACTGCACCCTTATCTTAAGCATATCTTATCCACAAACCCTTCACTATGGAAGACCTGTTTACTCACAGGTTTCATGGTATGGAATGATTTAAGTATTTATTCAGTCTGTGAACTAAGTAAAGAATGACAGTTTAGGTTTAAGCAGCTTCGACTCTTAAATGTGGTAATTTAGAAAGTAAACTGTGGGTTAAGGCTTGACGCTTGTGTATATTCTACCATAGCTAAATAGCTCCCTCGTGTGCCAGCTGGAGGAAATTACATCTGAATGGAAGGGTCCGTTGGACATACCAACTATCGACACCAGGGGGCGTAAAGAGTTTGTTATTGTTACCATCAGGAGCTGCACGCTATTCTGAACGTCCCCGGAACTAGTTCAAAGTGAACAACATCACCGAGTATGATGGTGCACAGTTGCCGCTGAATATATAAAGAAACTATATAAAAAAGGGTCGCTGCTGTCTCCGTTTCCGGTACACTATAGCCTATTATTTGCTTTAAACTTCTAATGTAACATTTAATGTTTGCTGATCTTTAGAATACAAAAATATGCACTATAAAGCATTTTACTCTTAATAAAAATACATCAGAACTGAAGCTACAATGAATAATATATGCTGAAAGAGAAATCGTAAGACCAAAAATAAACAGTGCACAGTATTTAACTAACTGTATAATTCAGTGCAATATTGTGATTTTTCAGCAAGAAAAACTGCAATATCTCTGCTCGTTGTCTTTCTGTCTTCTACAAGTAATTCACAGCTAAATTTCACATACATTTTTTATTGTAATGCAAGAAATTATCAAATGTCCCCTTTTTGATTTGCAACTAAAGCATATTTACCTAATTCTTCGAGCCCACTGCCTATATTTTAATTTCTAAATGCATTCTCTTTTTTCATTTGCCAATGATTGGGATCTAATTCGCTTAATCAAAAGTAGGCAAATGTTTTTACATGTTGTAGACTCACAGCTGATGAGGCTGTTGAAGCTCTAATACTGTATCATGTTGTGCCAATCAGTCCAATTACCGATTAACATTTTTTGTTTGTTTTACTCTTTATTTAGGGGCTCAGTGTAAGTTTGTGAGTATTGCTTAATTCTTACTTCCTTTTTCACTTCACTTTTTCACTTATTTCCCAATTATTTCATATGTAAAATGTTTTTGTAAAGGGTCTGCATACAGTCCCAGTATTGAGATAGAGTTCATTTTAAATGTTAAAATTAATAATAAAATCATCGGCCTTATTTTGAAAATCTTTTCCGGAAGTGCGTGTTTCCGCCTTCCAGCTTGCCAGCTGACGCCAGTCTTCGAGGTGAAGTGAAGCAGTCACATCGAGCTACAGCGCTGGTGCAGCTACTGTTGTCAGCTGTCATGCTGTTCAAATTTATTACTTAAACTTAATGCAATTCGACACTGTTTATGTTTCGCTTTAATGGTTACGTAGCAAAGATAATATTGGCATCATGATGCTTTAAAAGGAAGTTTTAAGAGTAAGGTTAGGCTTCAAACAAGAGGATTACCTTTCCTTGCCAACTGCAGACTGACAGTTGTTCGGACTGATAGCGGCTTGTTTTGTTTATCTCCGGACAACATACGAGGTAAGCTATGAAGCCTTCATGTGTCTGGAGACGGTTCACGTTTAGCTTTCAAACACTTCTTTCTCTTCATGTGTTGGTGTACATCACATTTGTTACTCTTCTCCCTGAGGCTACTTTTAACGTTTGGGTTACGTGCTGCGTTCAGGGACACCTCGGCTGGTAAAAAAAAAAAAAAAAACAGTTCTCCTACTTTATGTTATTCTACTTGTTCTGGTGTTTTACTGCTCGAATACAGAGATGCGTTAGTTTGTAGTTAGATGCTGGCGGGTTTGTTTATGTGGAGTTTTTTTTTTATTCCTGTAATAGTTTATTGGATCCAGATTGGTGGTACTCTGAACAACCCCCATTAAATCTGCTACTCTCCATCCAAATTTTTTGTGTTTTCAGAGATATCAATTTAAATTTCAAGTTATTTTTAAAATAATATCTGTTAAGGGCTGCAACTAACAATTATTTTTGCAAATTTTTTCGAATAATCAATTAATAATCGTATAGCCAAAGGTTCATGAAGAATAGTTTTTTTTTTTTTTTTTTTTTTATTATTATTATTAAACCAGGTGAAACTTTTCCACTTGAGGAATATTGGATAGAGCATATTGACACACAAAACCTTTTTTTTTTTATCCTAAATTCAAAACTTTTGTATTTTTTTTCACATTATTGGTATAATTGCTGCTCTAAGTGGGTAGCTCTGTCAGCTAAAGTCATGTTTTAGAGTCACTATACTCCAGTTTACAATTAATTGATTACTAAATCAGTTGATTAATCACGATTGATCTGATTCATTGTTTCAGCCCCTATATATAGATGATTTTAAGCATGCCAAACCAAACTAGCTGTTTAATTTAGGAGCGCAGTGTTTCTACCCATGCTTTTTACACATTACTGCCTGACATGTAAACAGATCATGCAGGCTCTTTTGGTACGCAATTCAAGCATATTTTCACCCATCTTGTGGTGTCCCTATGGGATGCCCAAAGTTGTTCCACGGACTGTCTCATGCTAAAAAGTAACACAGTTGAGCAGAAACATTTAATGGATGCCAGTGCTTATTATCATTTAGAATAAATAGTAAATGCATGCATTAAATAAATAGAAAAAAATGACATATTTCTATTTATCTAGTTATCAGGGATGCATGATATATTAGCATTGATATCGATCTTGGCCAATGTTGGTCAATATTTATTACGGTGTAGTTACTGTTTTTGTTTCAGGAAGGGGGGAGTCGGTCATGTGCCAGTAATTGTGAAGCAGCTCAGGATTGTGAGGATTGTTTAACTGAACCAAGAAGCAATGTCGGCACTCTGGTCGGTTTTTCGTGGTGTCCAAGTGGTGCGAAAATATATGTAACATAATATTAGTAAATATCCATTATTGGCCCTTAGTGCACTATTATTATTAGACATGGATGTGGTACTGCTGCTGAAACACCTCAAAAATGCAATTAGCACACAGAGCAGTAGTGAGAAGTTTGTTATCCATTCTTTGCCTGCTTTGTGTGTCAGCTGTCACGGTTGCTAGGAGACAGAGGTAGGCTGAGTAAGGGGGGGCGAAAGCCGCAGAAGGCTGGACCTGTTTGAAAATACAGTACAGCCAAACTCTTCCGGCCTTCTTATTTTCACGGCCCTCCAAGGACCCTGTCCAGGTAGACTGGGTCCTTGGAGGATACAGCTGCTGAAATCAAACACACCCTTTCTTCCTGCTTTCCAAGCAGGAAGTGCTTGGACATGTTGTGTTTTAAAGAACACACTGCCAGCTAGTGACTGGGTGTATAAGTTACACCATTTTCATTCATGCCATGTATATGTAGATTATAATTAATAGGTTTTGATCGAAATGGGTTAGTACAAAAATCATGGGAAAAGACCCCACTTTTAACGACTGGCTGTAATGTAAACAGGACCGCAGAGTGAGGGTTTCTTTAAAGATACAACTGAAGCTAAGAGCAAGGTTCTTCGTTATGTTAGATTATCTATAGATTCTTAGGCAAGGATGCTGTGGGAGCTGAGGGGTCCATTTGTAGCTTACTGTAAACAACAATAAAGAACACTTCAAGTGGCACAGACGAATAAAGAAACAGTGAAAGAATGCAAATGGAACATCTGGAAGAGATTGTTAATGGATTTTATTAGGTAGCTAAATACAAACACTCACCATTTACCCCTTTTAACTTCTACACAACTTTCAGGCTAAGCGTTTGGCTGCCAGAGCACATCAGTGACTCACTTGCTCTGTGTCTTAGTCACATTTCACTGGCATTGTCCCAGCAGTGCTGGCTGCAACCTAAAGTATTTGTGGGCCAGTTTTGGTCTGATTAAAGCCACTTCTCTGCATTCCATTCTAACTTTGCCCCTTTCACTGTTCCAAGAGGTTTTCTAGATATTTCCCCCTTTTTTCTGTCTTTTTCCATTCAAATTAAAACTGAATGTTCTCTGGCTATTCATTAGCCTGCCAATGTTATGCTCCCTCCATTCCCTTCTGTGTTTTCTTTATGTTTTATTTTTCCACATTTAGTTTTTCTTTACATTCCTCTTTCATCTTCCATTTTCCCCCTTTATCCAGCCATCTTTTATCTCTGCTTTGGTACCTGCTTTTTTCCCCCTTCATTGTTCTGTTGTCCCTGTTCTTTCTCATTCATCCCCTTTTTGCCCCTTTTCTTTTCATGTGCTGCTCCCATGCATTTCCCTCTTTGTCTGTGTTTGTCAGTGTCAGTAGTTGGGCTGGGGTGCAGGAGAAAAGCCCCACCCTGCATACTACTGAACAGATGCTACTTTCGATATGTAGGTTGTTCTGTGCTTTCTCAGCTAGTTGCTCATTTTAGCCAGAGCATTTTGGTGCTTTCTTTGTTTGACTTATTCAATGTTTTTTAATTAGTCTATGGTGAACCCAAATTAAAGAGCAGCGTTCCGGTAGAGAATCAATTGCATTTTCATAATAGACCATCTGAAGATGAGATACCTAAGGGCAGGTTCTTCTAGCCTGTTTGTTCTTTTTTTTTTACTTTATCTAAAAGCAGTTTTATTGCCCAACTTGTTCAATTTTTTTTTTTTATTTCACAAACCACAAATTATGTGTAATTATATTTTTGAAGTATGAGATTGAAAGAATAAGTTATTTACGAATTTTTAATTGGATTAGGGTTTGGTAAGCAGGTGAATAAAAAAACAGCTAAACAACTGGTACTTGGAAATGTTATTATACTCTTAAATGGACAGCTGCGGTCTAATACATGAGGCAAAACAGAGTTCCTATAAATCATTGCATTACCTTTAAGATCGAGAGAATTAATTCTGAAGTCCACTTAAAGTCACTAAATATAATACATAATGCATGTGAGTTTGTTTAGTTATGGTAACCTAAGCAGTCGTTTAAAGAGACTATCCAGTAATGACTGCTAAAGTGTGTCTCCACTAGTTTTAAGTATTTACTGATGGGAAATATATTCATTGAAATCTAGTGCAAGGTAATTAAGCCAAAACAGGGCAAATATGCTCTATCCAAAAGTCCTTTAGTGGTATATAATACGTAACCCCTAATAAGATACATTTTAAGGCATGGTAAAGTATTATTAAGATGAGTTATCAATTTAACAAAAGTAAAGTTAGTTAGTTGCATTACAGTTTCATCTAAGCTAGGAGTTTTTAAAGTTACAGATGCTTATCCCCCAAAATAAAAAGGTCAATAGTTCAAGGTCAGCAAATACTCAAAGCTGCAGTATCAATATCATATCAGAATTGAAATAAGTTGCACCAAGTCATCACTGATACATAGTGGTTTTTTGGGGGGATCTTTCCAAAATCACAGATTTGGACTTTTCTGAGCTGACCGTCCTTTTCCACATGATTGACGATCATTAAACTGGGAAACTACACATTTCTTATGACCTTTTTGCCAATCCTTCATTAAAGCTAAATTTGCAATCAACACAATTCAGCCTGACTTACTTTTTTGAGAAACTTCAGAAGATTCAGGTGGAGCCATTAACAATTTGATCCACATGGATCAAAGACTACCTGAGAAGAAGAAGACCCCAGTTTGTTAGACTGAAGGGATCAGCTGTCTAATCAAGTAGTCATCAGCACAGGAGCACCAAAGGGGACAGCACTCTCACCGTTCACTTTTACTCTGTACACGTCTGACTTCCAGTACCAGACATAGTCCTGGCATCCACAGAAATACTAGGATGACTCTGCAATCATTGGGTGCATCAAAGATGGACAAGAAATTGAGTACAAAGCGCTTTCTGGTATGGTGTGGAAACAATAATCCTGAATGTCAGCAGAACAAGGGAGATGATTGTGGATTTCAGAAGAAACAGGAACAGGTTGAATCCTGTTAACAGATGAGAAGAAGTTGAGGTGGTGGAGGTGTATAAATAACTTGGTGTTCACCTGGACAACAAACTAGACTGGTGATGCAACTGTGAAGCCGTCTACAAGAACGGAGAAAGTAGATTGTACTTCCTTAGGAAGCTTGGGTCCTTCAGCATTTGCAGCAAGATGTTGCATATCTTCTATTAGTCTGTTGTGTAGAGTGTGATCTCTTCCTCCATCNTTTTTAGTTGAATTCAATTAAAAAGGCCAATGATTTCAATTTAAGATTGAAATTAGGCAATTTGAAAACTTTTTTTCTAATTACACATTTTAAATTAAATCATAAAAGAGGAATTTAAAATTGTATTTATTAATCCCTTATTAAATACTGGAATTTAAAACTGTATTTTCAATTCCAATTACTAAATGTAAATTTAAAAACCAAAATGTATAAATCTGATATCTTACCTAATCACACATTTAAAGATGTAATTCCTTATTTCCCATTTTTTTTTCTTTTTCAACTTGCATTTTTTAATACTTCTTGAAATTGCATTTTCTTTACCTATTCCATTTACCTTTTCCATGGCCCCTCTGATCCCAGAGCACACTAGAAATCAGTTGAGCTCCTTCAATGGTTAGACTTACATGCTTGGTTAGTAAAATGACCAATCAGGGAGCTGGTTACATCTGAGGAGCAATTGTGATTGGTCAAACTGGTTCTCATTGTGTTCTGGGACAGCTGGGTTATGGAAAAGGTAAATAGGGAGGGAGAAGTAAAAAGAAAATAAAAGTTGAAAAAGAAAATGGAAAAAAGAATAACCATTTTAGATGTGTGATTAGGAAAGGTTTTATACTGGGATTTATTGGTTCTGGTTATTAAATCTCAATTTAGAAATAGGATTTGAAAATACATTTTTAAATTACAGTATTAAATAATGGATTATCAAATACAACTTACAGTTCCTTTTAAAATTCATTCCTTTTAATAATTGTATTTAAATTGTGCAATTAGAAAGCCTTTTGATACAACATCTACATAAGATAGATCACAAGCTTAATTAAAATCCCTATAATATCCGTAAAAGTCTGTAGTTCTTGCAGCAACATTTAGAAGCACTCAGTTTTATTCAGTTATTCAGTGTCACATGGTCCTCATGTGTTGTTTTAGAAGATTGTGCCGCCTGCTCTGGATGAACAGTGCCTTTTGTCCGTCTCAACACATGATCCCTGTTAGAACTTGAATACGATTTCTTTCTTCACCCCCAGGGAGATGTTTTCATCTTTCTGACACTCTTCACATTTTCACATTTCTGCATGGACAATTACAAGACTCTAAGAGGTGTGGAACCTCATTTCATCATAATTACAACAAAGAATGCTTGTGTTTAAATCAGATTTTTAGGATGCAGGGGTTTAAGAGGAGATATTTTTGAGCATGGCGTTGGTATATTCACGAGGGTAAATGTGCTTGGGCCAAACTACATGGGATGGCTATTATAGTGGCAGAGAGGATTTAAGAGGACTTACAGTAGAAGTATCTCCTCTGTTGCACTCTGACAGAAAGCCTCTTGATGCAGTAAGAAAAAGGAAATGCTAAAACTGTGTTCCATTGCTTAGGCTGTTGTTGCTGTGGACTCCAAATATTTGTCTCAGATCTCTATTGGTTGTTTCACAGGAGTGGTGTTATGTTTTCAAAACTATGCTTGGATAAAACAGAACCCATGCATAGTTTCCTGTAGCTTTCGAACCACATCATATCAGCATTGAATTCCCCTGTTGCCACTGTTCTGATATCTGATAAGATAAACACGTTGAAGGCTTGCTTGCAAATTAGCAATTCCGTAACATAAGAATCCAGGTGGTTGTCATGAGAGGCAAACATAGATGAATAATAAACTCTCCCTCAGTGTGCTGGTTGTTCTTAGTACACTGAAAAAGTGACTTTTTGTCCAGTAAATATTACCTCGTTATTATGCAATTTACTGCAAATTGTTACGCAAGTCTCTTTACTTCAAAATGACACCTTTTATTTAATGACTTGGAATTCATTTGTAAATCTATATCCATCAAAATATAAGTAAATACAATTCATCTTACCAAATATTACTAACAAAACAACTTGCATGTAATACATACCAGGATATAAGGAGTAAACTTGGTGCTTTTTTCCTTGCCAGACCATGTTTAGGTCAGAAATGGAAAATATTGTTTACTTGTTGTGTGGTTTGTTGCATTTTTGCCTTGCAACAAGAAGGTTCTGGGTTTGATTCCCAGTCCAGGGTCTTTCTGCATGGTTTGCATGTTCTCCCCACGCATAGAGGGGTTCTCTCCGGGTACTCTCATCTACCTCCCACTCTCCCAAACATGACTGTTAGGTTCATTGACTTCTCTTATTTATCCTTGTGTGTTTGGCCGCATGTCTCTGTGCTTTCCTGCGTAAAATTTACTAGCAAAACAAAACATCTTTTTCTGATAAGGTTAATTTGGTAGTGAAATGTACTTTAGTTTGTTTGTTAAAGCAACTCTTCTTAGTAAGTAAATTCAACTTAGATTTTTATTGAGTAAAATTTACATAAAATTTCTATGTGGAAAAAGTTACCTAGCTTTTTCTAAATGTTTTTCAGTGTATAGCCGTTCTGACCTGTTTTCTGTGTAAATATGTATTTCATAGGGTGGTAAGATCTCTGTTTCTGCTATTATGGTGCATGAGGGGTTTGGAAGGTTAACCTGTCATTTCTGGATTGAAAACCAAAAAAATAAAGCTTTCAGTTTGAATGACGCTGTCTTGTTACCATTTATTGTCAACTGAAAATAAAACATGTTTCCACGGTTTCATAGTGATGCGTGATGTGATGATGCTATCTATTACTGTCTGTTTGCATAAACAGCAGCTCCTCTCTTATTTTGGCCCATTTATCTTTTCAATTTCCTGGTTTAGCCTTGTTAGCCTGCAGGGGGCTGATGATGCACAGAAAATAATATTCAGCCCATATAGACAAGATTTTATTGGAAAGACATCTGTTTGTCATGAGTAATCAAGCTTGCTCTTTTATTTTTGTTAATTTATCAAAATGTAGTGTTTGGAGGACAGTGTTTTCTGTGTGCATGTGTGCTGTCATACAGACTTCCTGTCTGTTGGGCTGGGACTACCACAGCTTCCCTTTCTGTCATCATCTGCCGCTCTTTTTAGTCAGTGTTGTAGTTACGCTCCGCTGCAGGTTTGGAACCTGACTAATGACTTCAGGAATCTAACAGAAGTGTTAATCCTGACCAAGGTAAGAATTTTCATGGTAGAAGTTTGTTTTCCTTGCAGTTACACATCTCTGTTTAGTTCAAAAGAGCTGGAGGGTAAAAGGTTATCTATACTTACGGCTGTCAAACAGTTGGGTAACACCCTGTTCAGAAACGGGCTAATGATAGGAAGCGAGTATGGAAGTCAGTCTGCAGGTGTATCATATACAGTAACATTGATACCTACCTGCTGTGGTTCAAACTTTAAATCTCCTAAAGTTTCTAAGGTATTTGCATTGCATTTTTGTGATGTGGAAAGAGGAGAATTCATTAGTTTGTAGTTCCGGTGAGTCACTAATTCAGAGAATTACTCCAGTAGTTACAGCTGGATCTTCTATGGTATATTTTCCCTGGCGTTGAACAGGTAAAGATTGAAATTTTTGCCCAGTCTCCTTTGCAAAGCAGCTGATCTTCAGCCCGATTGGTTGAAGAGTATCTAAACAGTTATTTTAAAGAGTTTTCCTTTGGTTTTAAATCTGGACTTTGACTAGGCCATTCAAACACAATGATAGCAGTCTTATATCCAAAGTTGTAGCTGTGTGTGTTTATGTATTGCTAAGGGTGATTTTCTAATAGGGTTCCTTCCAGACTTCACCTATTTTTAGCTCCACTATTTTCCTATCAACTCTGCTTAAGAAAAGCATCCATACAGCAAAATGCTGCCACCACCTGTTTCTGGAACTGTGTCTGATCAGGGTGATGTGTGGCTTCATTATGAATGAAGGCCAGTAAATATTATTTTGGTCTCATCAGACCAGAGCAACTTCTTGCAAATTTAAACTCTGTGTCTTTTATTCTTTGAAGCAAAACCGTAAATAAAACTTCTTCTTCTAAAACTTTTTTTAAATATTGATTTTATGATCTACCTGCCCAACCATTTAGATCAGCCACTGTTTCTTGCTTGATTGGACCTTTAAAGAGTTTTTTATGACTAAACCTCACCTCAATTTTTTTCCAACTTCATCCGTAATCCGTCTGCTTTGACCCTCAGTCTTAAAGATGCTGTTTGTTCCCTAAACCTTTTGAACTATCCTCTGAAAACCCCACAGCTCTGCTGTAGTTACACTAGGCAAAATATGATGCGTGACTAGACTATATTTAATAGATAAATACATTCTGAGGGCAGTTAGGTGCATTTCACTTATTATTTGTATTTGGTAGGTTTTTATGTTTAAGGAAAATTTTTGTTTTTTTTACAACAAAAAACATTTTTGGTTGTGTTCATAGGTATATTTTTCAATGCAATCAAACTTTATTTGTTAAGTATTTATAAAACAACCACAGCTGTACAGAAAAAATACATAAAACATTACACATAAAAAAAAACAGTTAAAACATTGATAAAAGTAACATTCACATGATCAAAGCAATAACATTGGGCAAAAGATAAAAGGAATAAAATAATAAAATAAAAAAAAATAAAGCCCTCTATCTTGCTAGGTGCGAAAAGGTGGGTTTGGACAAGATATTTAAAAACCATCAGAGGAGAGGCCTTCCTCATATGCTGCTGGTCATTCCAGAGCTTTGGAGCGGCTACAGTAAGAGCCCAGTCTCCTCCGTGCTTCTGCATAGTTCTTAAAATTGAATAAGTCAGAGCGTTGGCACAGTAAGGAGTAAAACTGGGGTTTGCTATTCTGCATTATTATAAGAACACTCATAGCAATATAAGAATCTTTACCAAATCAAATCACAGTACTGCTTTAAGTTGCCATGTTCTTCTTGTTTGCGCCGATCCAGCAAGTATGACCATGAAGTTTTAAAGCAACTGAGACCAGGTTGCTCCCTCTGCATATAATTCTTCCTGGAATGAGCTGTTATATATCTGTTCAAAGATTTTATTAAGCAGTCTGGGCTGTTAAATGTGCTGGAGTTGTCTTTTCTCCTGTTTGAATGCGCTGTAGAGTTGAGCATTTGTGTATTTAATCTTGTGTAATCTCAGTGAATGAGCAGCAGGACGTATTAGTTGGATTACATGTGCCTAAGATTAACTACAAAAGCATCTGTTAAAGACTCAGCCGTTGGCATGACTACGGCAAATACTAATGGGTTTAATGTTGCCCTTTCATTATGTGTCACTGCTGCTGTGCAACCAAAGATCATTGCTGCTCTTACTGTTGTATCAACAACTAATGTTATGGTTACGTGAATCAATATAGCAGTATGATAAAAGGCCGGAAACAAACAGATTAATCGCTATCAATCGATCGTTGAAATATTCGTTAACTAATTTAGTAATCGATTAATTGTTAAGTTGAGTTTGCAGTTAGCTGAAAGAGAGAACACGCTGTTAGCATGCATTAAGGAGAGCAGACAAATTTTATATTTAGTTCTTTCAATGTTCTGTTTCTTTGTCTTGAATCATATTTTTGGTTACTATGAGAATTTGAGTATAGGACTATAGTTGGACATATCCTGTGTGTTTCCATGTTCCATATTATTTTATATTCTGCTTGATTTTGTTTTTTTTTAAAAGCTCCCAACTAATAATACATTATACAAAAATATTGTACTCATTCAGTCTGTAACTAAATGACTTCTAAATCCACTCTGTAACATTGAGCTGTTTTGATTTTCTAACACAGGCCAGGTGCATTAGGAATTTTAGAAATGTATGCAAAATGACAATATTCATATAATTTATTTTCTCTGTTTTATCTGATCTGTGTGTTTTAGCCATGGCTCGTAGGAGTTCCCGCCTGGTGTCTGGTGGCTACTATAATTCAGATGAGGAATCAGATTCAAGTAGTGTGACCAACATATCCTACAGAGAAAACCCTGTCAAGTAAGGATCTTCTTGTTTATTTTCATCTTTGTCAAAGCACGGATTCTGGTTTGGGAATCCAACGGATGATGTGACTCACACATGTAAACATTTTTGTTGTGCTTCTTTGTTTGTTTAGGGTTTTCAAGAAGAAGTCGGGGGCCCGGAAGTCTGCGTCCCGCACCAACAGCAATGCCAGTTCTGCCCCTGAGACTCCAGTCACTCCAGGCCAGTATAGCACCCACATGTAGACTCTATCACTTTAAACATTCAGATGATGAGCAGATTATATTTGTAGGACACCTTTTATATAGTTAAATGCAACATAAAAGTGTTTCACATTTTAGAAACTAAAATAGTTCCAAAAAAAAACACATTCAGAAATTCCAGCAGAAAAAGTTAGCTAATTTAACAGAGTTTTTTTCTCCTCTATACCGACATGCAGCTGTGGTGACTAATCATTCTGTCATCAGTGAAAAAAAGAATTTATAATTGCAGAGTTGACTAATATATAATAATAATATAATATAGCCTAATGAAATGGACAATTGCTTCTGAGTAACAACAAATGTAGTCATTTAGTGAAAGACTAGATTTGGATGACAGCTGATTATGCAAGAATCCTATGTCAAGTCTGTAGCACTCATGAAATGTGTTTTGTACCTGAGAGAAGATTGGAAATATCAGAAAATGATGAATGCGACATTTTCTCCTAAATCACTCAGAAACGATTTAAGAACAAATTTGTGTGTATAAACACTACTAGCATATGGCTCAATATGTCTAGTATTATGTAAAAACAGATGATAGACTATCATGTTTTAGGGTGAGATAACCTGTTGACAGATCTGGGCACCATGCAAAAGAGGCAAGGAGTAATTTGTTGTTAAAAAAAAAACGTACAAACTCCCAAATGTTGTTTTTATTTATTAAGAGAAACTGCCTAAAATGTAGGCAGTTATCATTCTACCTCCAAACTGAACACAGTATTAAAGTCTCTTAATTTTAATAATATCAATGGTAGGCCTAGATTTTAGGGCTTTTTTCTAACTCCTTTTTAGGGCTGAAACAATTAATCAGATTAATTGCTTATTTAAATAATTGTCAACTAATTTAGTAATCGATTAATCGTTAACTGGGGTCTAGAGACTCTAAGACATGCTTTTACCTGACAGGGCAATCCACCTAGAGCAGTAATTAGATCGAAATCGTAGAAAAAATATATGTAAACATTTTGCATTTAGAATCAAAAAATATTTGTCATGTCAATGTTCTCTATCTAGAACTTCTCAAGTGGAAAAGTTTTAGTTTAATTTATTAAAAAATCTTATTTAAGGAACCTTTACTATCCGATTATTAATTGATTAATTGAAAAATTGATTTGCAAAATAATCATTAGCTGCAGCCCTAATCCCATTTGTCTGTCCCTTTTATTCATCGTATCTTCATCTTCCTAATAATTTTGGTTTTTAGTTTTGGATATTTGGGAAGTTTAGTTGCGTCAGGAGTTTAAGCTTTAGTATTCCTTTTACAATCCTGCAAAAAATATAAAGGGAATTCAAAGCATGTGGGACAGATTTTGAAGCTAGACATTTAGGCTATATGTCAGATGCTGATAAGTCTTCTCCCAAAATTCCAACCTGTAAACATAGATGTGCTGATCAATTATTTATACCAACATTTTCACATTTTGATCTCTAGAAAAAAAAAGTGTAAAACCAGCAGATCATTTTCTTCAGATTAGGTTCTGGTTGTCTGTAGTGTGAAATTTAAATCTATTTAAATATTTTTTCATGGCACAGCATGAGTTTCTTGCCAACATCTGACTTCTTGTCTTTGTTTCCTTACAGGTCTGAGTCCAGTAAGCAGCCCTCTAAGAAGTCCCCCTCAGCCCACCATAAGGACCGTCCCTGACCCCCCTGCTGCTCCAACCCCTCGGCCAGCTCTGACTCCATCATTCACCAATTGTCACATGCGATGCCATTCCAAAACCCCAGAGAAGAGCTCTCATGCTGGCCCTCACAGCTCTGGTCTGCTGGGTTTACACAAACACAAGGAGCCAGGTCAGAGTGGTGTGGACAGCTCAGGGTACTCTTCATCTGAGGGCCAATACAGGAAGCCTTTACCTGTCACCAGTACACCAAGGAGAACCAGCAGCAGTAGCGGTGCAGCTCTTGGTCCAGGATTCAAAAGCAGAATCAGTGATGCCTTTTTCCATCTAATGGGTGAGAACTACATCTTTTCTGCGTGAAGCCTTGTATTCCTGGAGAATTCAAATGAAATGATTTTTCTGTACTTTGTGACAGATTCAGCCTCAGTGATGGTGGCGAATGCACACAAAAAAGTCCTTCATGTCACATCTACAGGTTTGTTTTGTTTTTCAGTTTGTCTTCATATATTTTTTCTCATAAAAGTTTTTCTTGGAAATGTTTTCATTCTGTCTACATGCAACATGTTTTTTGCATATATGCCCTTTTATATCCTAGCGTGTCTGTGAAAATCATTCTTGTCCTTACAGCTAATGCATCAGTCAGTAAGCGGATGAAAAAGGCTTGTGGTCTGGCGCTCCTGCTCCTTTTAATACTTCTGTGTAAGTAACATCAATATTTAGCCTTCCTGTTGTCTGGTTAATGTTCCAACCGCATGGTAAAATGAACTCATCTGTCAAGGAAATTGATGGAGATTTCTGCAATTTCACTGTTTGCCATTTGTGATTTTTTTTTTTTTTTTTACTGAAAGTAGAACACACCCTTTTGCAACCTGCACGCTGTGCCAGAGCTACTGTCGTGTGAATGGTATAGGTTTATCAAGAGCAGGGTTTTCCCCAGGAAATCAGAGTAGGTGGTGGGTTCAGCCATGCTTCGTGTGCCACCTCACTGGGACTGAGTGTGTCACGCAAAAGCTAAACGTCTCTGATCTTGGGGATCAGCTAATTTGATCTGAAGTATTGTCCCTCCTGTTTATTTTTTTTTTTTTTTCAGGTCTTTGGTTGCTCCTTCCTTTGTTCACCTCTTTCATCTCCCTCATGACCACAAAGTCTCCATCACAAACACAACCCAAGGTTCAGCCTGTTATCCCCACTCCCAGCGTTCCTCCTCAACCCAACATCATACCCTCACCTGTGCTGGTACGGCTCAACTACAGCTTGTGTGCATCTCACTGTCTGTCTTGGTTAATGTGATTTCTACTTTTCTGTAAAATTGATTCTCCCATTTTACAGATTTGTTCTGTAAGACACAAAAGAATGTTAAATCCCCAAACAAATTGTGATAATGGGAAGTAAACAGCATATAAAAAAGGCTATTATTGCATTAGTTTTGGGGAGGAACTCTTTTCATATATTAACTTTTTGGAAACTTGAATTTTTTTATTTTTTTTTAACAGTGTCCTGTCTGGCAATGTGGCAATAAGAATAATTGTCTTGATGCCAAAAAGAGCCCAACAGATTTTACTATTACAAGTGTAGCAGTATGGCAATTGCCATATTGCTTCCCTTGTTTCATGCATATAAATTGCTTTATTATAATTATGCAGGGAGTTTTACAGTTTATATGGACACTGCAATGTAAATAGAGCAGAAAAACAGAAGAAGAAAAAGAAAAGAAAAAAAAGAAAGCATTTCAAATGGAAACTTGAATTTAACTTTAGTGCAGACCTCATTTTCCCACAGTTACAGTCAGAGTTCTAAGTAGTGAAAATCAAGGATGACCAAATTCAGTACTTTACATTTTTTATGAAGCAACTTGATGTACCACAGTTTAAACCTCTGCAAAGCATTACTTAAAGGTATAGTGGATGGCTTCCTTTTTCCAGGTGGATCATCAAAATACTAATTGTCAATCATTCTAGTGATACGTTTACGTAAGGCCTTCTTATGTACTCGTCCCCATTTTCACTTACCGGTGGTGAGTCTGACAAAGAGGAAAAATTGCAAATCTTCTTTTGGAAAGTAAGCTTGTATGAGCGATACAAACAGCAACTATTAATCAGAGCGTGCACGAGGAGAATTGGGCTCGCGCATGCTCTCGCACACGTTTAAAAGGCTTTGCCTCTTGGGAGCAGGTACAGGGTTTAAGTGAAGAGGGTGGGTCTTTTTAAACCTTTTCGAAAATTCTCCATTTTACCTTTAATTATATTTATTAATATTTCATTTCCACAGTCAAACATGGAGGTGTTAGTATTACATGCTGGGCTACTTCAAGACTGATTAATTGCTGTAATGAATCATGAAATCTGCTTTCTTGCTGAAAATGCTGACGAGAATGTTTGTCCATTTGCTTTTGGCAATAAGATCAAGCTCACTTAGATATTTCAGCAAGACAGTTAAAGCAAATTAGTCCACCTTTAAATGGCTAAAACAAATGACTACACTTTTTTTTGAGTAGCCTTGTCAAATTGAAAATTTATTTATTCAAATGCCCTCAATTGTAATGTCTTTGTTTCCAAATAGAAGCTGTTTTTTGCATTGATTTGAAGAAAAACAGACGAAGAGGATAAATTCATTTTCATAGCAGATGTTGGTCTCATTGTCGCAAAAGTGTCATGTGTTTTAGGTTTGCTCACACTGCTTTTGTTGTCTTGTTTTCCACCTTCATATGATTTAAAGTCATCTTTCTTTTTAACCAGGATCCAGTTGTAATTTCTGCTGCTGTAGAAGCAAAGATGCAGCAGTTTCTGGTAAGGCACATAAACACAAAAGAATGTTTTGGTTTTCTAAACTTCCAAACTGTGATAAATGTTTGTTTTTGCCTGTTTGCAGATGGAGCTTCAGCTTAAACAGGATGAGCTTCTCTCCAAGGTTAGTTTCATTTATTTTTTTGTTCATCTTTTTTATTTTAAGTTTCTAACAGCTTATAAAACAATACAAGACAGTGATGGTACAGGATTGTGTTTTTGTTTATTAAAAATTATTAAGAGCCCGTAACATGATAAATCTCCACAGACTTGCTTTTCTAGCATTAAAGGTAATTAAATATGCATTTAAAGGGCTGTAAATTCAGCTTCTCTTTTTTGTGTTTGGTTGAAGAAACTTTTAGATTCGACTTAATGACTCCATTTCCCATGCACGCATCATGAAACAAGAAAACAGAAAATGATGCAATTTTAACTCCTGAATAAACTTTGTTTTTAACTAGGCTGAAGGCAACATGTTAAAATTCACATAAAAAAAATTAGCTGAAAAAATCTTTGCCTAATCACAATCTGATCTTAATCTGATCAACTTTTTCTATTGTTTGCAAAATAAAATCATCTAGTTAAGTTTACACTCACATTAACAATACAAATAAGGTTACAGTATGGCGACATCTAGTGTAAAAATTATGTAATTGCAGGTTGATAGTTTCTATTGCTTTGGATAAACTCTGGTCCACTAGTCTTTGAATTCAATTAATTTGGAGGATCTTCAAACCTGTGAATTTTCTGAGAACATGCCACAGTTTCCCTGTAGGATTTAAATCGCTCCATAATCTGTATTATGTGTTTGAGCCATTCATCTAAGAGGGTATGAGTTTAAGGTCACTGGATAGAAAGCATACATTATAGTTGGATAAATTATGGTCATATTCCAGGTCATAGAAGCAGCATAGATACCCAGAGCATCAATCTACATCACAGACCTTTACTCCAAATTCTGCTTTTTCTCAAATGCTGTGATAGTTTGAGTACAGATGAAACAGCATACACACCTTCCTAAGGTTCCCCTATTGTTTAGCCAGACTGATATTTTTTTTATGCTCCAGGGATCAAGTTTTTCCCCTGTTAAACGTACAACAGGCCTTTTGGGGGGTTTTTTTGTTTTGTTTTGTTTTGTTTTGTTTTTTACCATCAGATTTTTCTGTTGTAGGACTGCTGGATTTTTATTCCAGTTTCTCTTTTTGAGTCATGAGTTAGATGAGACCTGCTCCACTTTAGTGTCCTTCTGGGTTCTTTTATAACCTCCTTCATTGGTCATCAGTTACTCCTGGAGTTGTTTTGGCAGACTAGCTGCCCCTGGAAGTGTTTACCACTGCTCTGGGGCTTCTCCATTTATGGACGTTGCTTCTTATGAGATTTACTGGAGTCCCACTGCTTTATGAAGTGGTAAAACCCTTCCAGACTGAAGGCTTTTTCCCACTTTATAAGGACTCTGTTTCTCATTTAATTTTGAATTTCTTTTTTATTTTACATTAAGAAATCACATATTTCTATTGGGATTTTCTTACTTCAAGTTGTTAGACAGGTGCCGTTTAACTGATTTTAAGGGAGTAATCTGGGCTGCATATGGCCAGAAACCAAGCTCTGCTCTTAGAAAATGTTGGTTAATCATAGTTAATTCATAACTGAACTTGAAGGATGATTACTCTTCCCACATAGTGCCAACTTAGTTTAGATGGTTCCTTTCCCTAATTATATAAAAATAGCATTTTGTCTATATATATGTGTATTCTAATCTTCAAATGGTCTGAAGCATAACAGTAATTAAATAAGTTCAAACAGTATCAATCTGTATTGGGGGGTCCTTTTTCTTAGCACTCTGTGTGTAGCTCCAGATTACAGGAGTCACATTAAAAAGCTACATTTTGTTTCTACAGCAAGGAGCAATATTCACAATCACCAATTAACTTCCTGATCTGTATGATAACAATCTCTGGTTACTCTATACCTCTTCAGAAATCTGTTCAACACCTTTATATACTTTTTCCCCTTAGCTGAAGGAGAAACATCAACTGGACGTGGATTTTATGAAAGCAAAATTGGAGGCTGCGGACTCAGACATTCGCCGTAACCTGGAGAAGGAAATTTCTGGTCTGGGAAAACAGATAGCAGATTACCAGATGGACAGCCGCTCTGCTACTGCTAGCCTCAGCTCTAAGATCCAAACTCTGGAGACCCAGAATGCTAAGGTAACAAAGTTGATGTAATTATGTCTAAACAACAAACTAAACAAAAAAGTTAGATTCTGTGTTTCTGTTTGTTCTTCTCATGATTTCTCTGTGTCCTGTTTTTTAGCTGTCCCAGGAGCTATCATCCATCCAGATAGCAGCCACTCCAACCCCTTGTCCTGAAACCGACACTCTCTCCGTCCACAACCAACTCACACCAGAGCTCCAACAGGCCTTGGAGAAGTGGTTTACTGATCGTATCAAGGTATGTGGTGCGTAAATAATCACAAAACTATAAAATCAAAAATGTTACTTACATGTTGCTCCAATTGTCAACCAGGAACAGGATGCAGTCATGGTTGGAGACAAAGGAGGCTGCTCAGAGTGCAGACATCCCATGGCAGACAAGATGGCAGACTTTGCTCTTGAGACTCAAGGTGCGAAGACTAGTTTAATACCTGCTGCAAGTATCTCCATGTCCTTAAATGAGTTATTATACATGTCCAACAAGTAGTGTTTGTTACAAATACATTCTGCTGTTTGTAACTGATGTATTTTGTCATTGTAGACAGAAATAGACCTAAGTTTGATTTCATGTCATGATTTTCATTTAGTTTGTTCATCTTATTTATTCTGTGTGTGTTTGAAGGTGCCAGCATTGTCAGCACACGGTGTTCAGAGACGTATCGCATTCGATCAGCATGTGTGACTCTTTTTGGTTTTCCTCTCTGGTATCCATCTGAAAGCCCACGGACTGTCATCCAGGTACAGATTTCCGTGTTTGCTTCGTAGGGAAAGACGAGCATTCCCAGGGTTGCTAACAAGCCTGCCGTCTCCTTCCATCCCAGGGTTACCCGGTTCTCCTTCCAGGGAAATGTTGGGCATTCCACGGAGTCCAAGGCAACCTGGTCATCTCTCTGTCACACCCCATCACCATAAGTCATGTGACTCTGGACCACCTGCCACGCTACAACTCCCCCACCGGCCACATCAACTCTGCACCGAAAGACTTTGAAGTCTATGTGAGTGTTTTGATGGTCCACAACAGCAGCACTTGGACTACAAAGTAAAAAAAAAAAAAACGTTCATATTTGGAAAATGATGGAACATTGAATCCTACAATGTCCCTATCACTCATCTCTAAATAAAGAGCTTAACCTCTAGTGTTGACAAAGTCAGTGTCCTCACCTGCAAAGTGTTATGGATCACTTGGACTTGCTATCATCATCCATCGTATTGATTCACCTTTATATCTCAAAAAGGACCCACAATTAGAGCAACTTTCCGAAGCTTTAAGGTCATGCTTGTTTCTTTCTCTGTCAGGGGTTGAAAAACGACACAGAAGAAGGAACTCTGCTTGGGACGTTTACTTACGAGGAAAACGGAGGGTCAACTCAGACATTTAAACTACCTGTAAGTCTAATCTCCTCTATATAAACATAATCATAAGGCTCTAACACAGTGATTAGTCTAGATGGGGGGTACATTCTCAAAGAATGTAACCATTTAAAATGGTTTCTCAGATTTGGAAATGAGACATTGAAATCATCCAGAGTTGTTTTGTTGTTTAGATGACCTGTTGTCTTGATTTTACCTGAATGCTGTTAGGAAAACCCCAGCTAATCAAAGTACAGTCCTCCAAATTGCAGGTTTTATGACAGCGTGGCTGTCAGCAGAGTCTCTTTCCTACTTGTGATGTTTACATTCTGCTTGATGTGATTAATTCACATGCGTGCAAATTGGAATACTTAGCTTATTTCTATTGGTAAATGCTAAAACACTTTGTATTTTCTCCACTGTAGCTGCATGAGAAAACGTCCCACATGGCAAACATTAGCTGCTGTCACTTTTTTTTAAGTTGTGCAGTTGAACATTGCATTATTTTCTCACAAAAAGCCTCGGAATGTAATGTTCCACTAATCATTACTAATCCCTCTGCCTGTTCTTTCTTTCTCACACAGACCCCCAACGACGCAGTGTATCGGTTTGTTGAGCTGCGAGTTCTCTCTAACTGGGGTCACGCCGAGTACACATGCCTGTACCGCTTCCGTGTTCATGGAAAGATCGCCTCCACATAGGCGTACCTCTACATCACTCGCCTAAAGACACGAAAGTTCTCATTTTAAGTCTGATGAGTTGCAGACCAAGTGATCCTGAAAAGCTGTGGAGTATTGTTACTCATGTGACACAGCTGTATGGAAAACAGCAGGTATTTGATTTTTTTTTTTTTTGTGGTTTCATCCAGTAATGCTGAAGTTACAGACATCATTGGGAAGCTAATTGTGCAGTGCACATTTGGCTTTTCAGTTCTAAGAATAAAGGTATAACAAAAAATCTACCTAGTTAGAGCTTTGAACAGCATAAGGTTCTGGTAACCTTATGCTTGTAATCCTGCCACTAGATCATGTTTAATATTTTGTTACTGATCGTTTGTATTTATGAGGACTTTCCTGCTGCATAGGCCTCCAATGCATATATGAGAACGTTTCTAGTTGTACCTTAATTAGTAGTATCCAGACTGAATATATCTGAAAAAAATAAAATTTTAACTTTTTCTAAAATGCAGCTTATAACTAATAGGTTACAGATTATGTTGAACGCTAAACAAATTTCAACATGTCTTCTTTTTATAAGAATAATGAAGGTCTAGTCTGTTCAAACTTTATTTGCACCTTTTTAAAAACAATCTTTGATCACTGCGGTGATATTCCCCTTTTGACTGACTTGTAAAAATTATTGAAGGCAGCAGTGAAGCATGTTTATTCAGTATTGTTTATTAATAACTTAAATTTGATTGACTATTCTACAAAGAATAATGGTATTTATGCAGCTTTTTATCATCAATTTGCACTCTTCCAGTAGACTCTAGTGTGCTGTTTTTTGTTTTATTTTTGGTAATTGAGATACTTGAATAACCTTGTTGCTAACCTGTTTTATAAGACGCCATGCTAAAGGCATGAAAGATCTCTTTCTGCTTCCTTGTACAGAGGATTTTATATGACCTTTTCAACCTGAAATGAAAGGTGTTTTTATTTGATAGACCATAATATATATATGTAAATTTATATTAGATTTGCTTTGAATATTGAAAATCCTGATAAAAGTATTTTTAAAGATTCCGATGTTTCATTTCAATCTGTTAATTGGCAGGACTTTCAGCAGCTTTTTGTTGATTTATATGTTGCACAGAATATTTGAATTTGATTGAGAAGAATGTTTAATACTTTACTCTGTGATGCACTAGATGTGTTATTGTAATTTGTTTTAATTCATCGGTTCAAATTCGCACAAAACAAAAACTCAGGATCAGAATAAATGTTTTTTTGTAATGTTTTGCTTTTTAATTGAAAACTTATTCAGAGGTTTTCAATTGATGCAAAGTTTATGTTTTAAATTGTTTTGATGGCTTAATCATTACCACTCTTTATAAAAATGTTACTGCACAAAAAATTGTTTGGAATAGTTAATTTAACAGGCTCTATCTTGGTGATTACAATCTAACCGCATTTAATATATATATATATAATATATTTATTTTGCATCTTCATCCTTTTCATTCTCATATCAAACTAGGAATGATTAAAGTAAAGGAAATCTTAGTCTAAACTAAACTTTCTATTTTTATCATTTTAATAGTTTGGTTATTCATGAACACACTTTACTAAACGATGTATGTCTGTCTAAATAAAGTAATTAACTCTTAATTGTAAATCTTGTTTATTAAAGGTATTGTGGAGGACTTCTGCAAATTTTTTAAAAGACCCACCCTCTCCACTTTAAAAAAAAAAAAAGCATGCTCCTGAGAGGAGACACCTATTAAACATGTGCGAGAGCATGCACAAACCCATTTCTCCTCGTGCACGCTCTGTTTAAAAGTTGGTGTTTGCATCACTCATAAAGCTTACTTTCCAAAAGAAGATTTTTTTCACTATGTCAGACTGAGTACTGGTAAGTGAAAATGGGGAGGAGCAAATAGGACAGCCTTACGTAAACATTTCACCAGAATGATTGACAATTAGATGATGCACCCGGACAGAGAACACCCTCCATTATACCTTTAACAGCATGCTGTTTTATATCTTCTTTGCTTTTTTGTTGTTTAATTTCTTGTCCTGTTCAAATTGTCTAATTCCTCCACAAAGCATTTAAATAAATAAATCTTTGATAAACATGAAAAAAATGTGTTGTTTTACTTTTTTTTAATTAAGTATACAGGGGAAAACTTACCAATATGTTTACATTTGAACTTCATTAATTTGTTTGTAATAATGTTTTATAAAGGACTATAACATGTGTCTATGTTTTTAAGCCTGTATTCTTTTTTTACATATATACATTTTGAACCTCCAGCTAATTTGAAACATTTTTGTCTCATTTTAATATCAATAACTGCCATAAACACATAGTTTAAGGTCTAATGTTTCCTTTAAAAAGAAAAGATAATTGCAGAAGATCAAGTATATTTGGATAAATAAGGACATGTTTGCATTGAAATAGTTGCGCATGAAAAACTTTTTCGAGGAAACTGAAAAAGAATCTAAACAGTCAAACAAAATCAGTTTTCGGGCGAGCGCAGGTGTTACACTTAGTGCTGCTGACTCTTTTTGAAACTTTTTCTTTCTTTTTGCGGAAACTCAAAACTCATATTTAATCCTGATCTCCTTCATATGGTGATACACACAAAGAGAAAATATGTGTACTTCTTAGAGAACATTTACATAAACACATCAGTGTCCACGGTGGACTTCCCTACGTTAGTCAAAGCACTACAGTAACACCTTGCATTAGATTTCTCATTTGCCTTCCTTACATCAGCTGTTTACAGCTTGAGGTTACATCAGTAAGATGAAGCTTCAGCTGCAGCGCTAGATATGATACTCATGGGGAAATCATCATGCTGTTGGCGAAAAGTGGTAGAGTCGCTAATGCTATGCAGTAGATAGTAAATTACTGGATGTGGGAGTACAATTCATAGAGAATAGATATATATGTATATATTTTTATTATTTTTTTATTGAAAAAGCACAACAAAAAAGATTTGAAAAATAAGTTTTAAGCTTGTATAAAATTTATTTTGATTTATCTCTGTCACCACTTAAACCCGCCCTTCCATATCCATGCCACCCAATCAGCTGATATCATCTGAGCTTCTTAAGTTTTCATTATTAACCAATTATAATTTAGTTTAATGTTGTGACGATGAATCACATGATCTGAAAAGTGTCCTATCTCCAAAACTGTGCATTAGTCCTTGTAGAGGGAGCTATTTGTTCCAACAGTACCACTGCTGTGTTGAGGTAAGATGTGACACGCTTTAACAGGTTAGATATGAATAATAAACCAAAACTTTGACGTAAATTCTTCTTTCTTAGCATTTTATTTATTACCTTTCTGCTTTACAGTGAACTTTCTACAATGTCGAACAGCAGCCATTACAACAACTCCACCAGCAGCGTGGGTGGGCGCGTTCGCCCTCTGTGGTATCATTACCCAGAATGTGTGGTGGCCCCTCAGCCCTTTGTCTTCTACTTTGTGGTCAAGGTGTTCAACTTGGTCGTTGGGACGCCGGGTAACATCTTTGTCATCTGGCAAATCATTTCAAAGAAGAAGAACACCTCCACATCTGACATCTTCATCTTCAACCTGGCCGTGCTGGATGCTTACTTCTGCTTGATGAGCACGATAGAGATGGTCAACAGGCTGGAGCTGGGTGACGAGAAGATCTGGATCTTCCAAAGGTTTGCATATGGAGTGAAGGACCTGGCGCCACTCTTTCTTGTAAGTCTTTTAAAAAGATATTTAAGCGTCTTTTATTTCTTACCAAAACGAGGTCAAACAAAGGCCTTTAAAAAATAGAAGCTGAATTTAACAGACATTTGTCATTATTTCTGAATGTGTTCTAATCTTTTATTTGTAAAATTATAGATGTTATTAAACATCCTTTTTCAAATGAGGTTGTTAAACTAAATTACTTTTAAACGAATCCTAATCTTTTAACTTTTTTTTTTATTATAATCCCAGATTTCTGAGTATTCTACTTTCATTTCATGTTTCGGACCAACGTAGAAATCAATTGTAGAAAGAAAAAGCTTTGATCAGAAACATTGAATTATTAGAAACCTGATTACTGTGTCCATCTTTGACAATCCTACAACTCATGGTATGGAGTAAGATACCATCAGGGATGGTATCTTGCTCCATACCAGTGCTAAGTACCCATACTAGTACTTGTAAAACACAACCTAATACTCTGTACTGACAGCACTAATATGTTTGACAAAGATCACAGAATGAAAACAATTTAGTTTCCTAGCTGCTGCCAACAAAAGGCGCTTGACTGTTGGGGGAAAAAAAACCTTCTACTACAACCAAGCTGTTCTTGATCCAACATAAAAGTCTGACTTTGTCTGTTAAGCATTTAAAAAATATATATAAAAACTTTTGAAATTTGGCAAAACTTTTTTTTTTAGCACCTGTATCAGTACTCGGTATCAGCAAGTACTTCAATGTCAGTACCTGTACTCGATTAGAAGAAATCAGGTATCAGGACATCCCAATCGGATGATGGCAAGTCCTGTTATTTATCCAACTCAGTTGTTTTTTTATCTTTGCAGATTCTGTTTTTTTTTGTTGTTGTTTTTTTTACATAAAGTTAATTACTAGCTTCAGGACAATGAAAGCGGGAGGTCTCCACCATCCAGCAAGAAATCAAAGCTTAGATCAGTGTTAGTGTGTTTAATTGGCCTAATCAAAGTTCAGACCTAAATCCAGTCAATAGTCTGGGATAAGACCTTTTTTTGTTCTTCTATGGAGTAAACATACAACAAAAGACCTATAGCTATTACCACAGAAAGAAGTCTTTCTATAAAGTATTGATTTGGTCAATCTAAATGGAAACCAAATTTCTTAAGAATAATCCTCAAAATGTTGATTTTTATAAAAATCCACTTAAGTTAGTGGTTCTAATGCATAAGATATGGCATCCCAAATTACAACATAAAAATGCACTGTGACTTCTCTTTAAAAGCCTAAAAATCTAGATTACATAAGAGATATGCCTATAAACAGGACTATTCTGTTTAGTTCCTTGTTACCACATTTTGGGTTGTGTGCTCTTTCCAATAAATAGTTGATGCCAGATTACTTCATTTTGATAAATACTAACTCTCTGTGTGCCCTCAGGTGTGTATCTGTGTGGATCGCTACATGGCTGTAGTACATCCTGTGTTTTTCTCTACTTACCAAGAAACCATCACCAGAATTCTCATTTGTGTTGTAGTCTGGATGTTCATACTGCCCTACAGCATCATTAAGGGGGTTTGGGGAATTATGAGCGTGAGCGGCATCTTCGGTGGGGTCATCCTCTTTGCATTTGCCGTAATGTTGTTCTGCAACATCTCCGTCATCTGGGTCCTCCGTCACTCAGTGGCGGGAAAGGAAACAATGCACCCAGTAAAGAAGAGAGCCTTTAAGATGGTGCTGAAGAATTTGGGAATCATTGTCTTCAACTACCTGCCACCTGTGGCCTTCATGCCCTTTGTGTCTTATTACACGTATTTTGAGTACCGCTGTCAGATCAGCATCAGCGTGTTCTCTATCATGGATCTGAGCTGCAGCATTGAGCCACTGCTTTACGTCACAAAGATGGATGGACCGAATTGTATGTGCTGCAAGAAGGCCTCAGAAACGCCGGCTGATGTCAAGGTTTAAACAATAAGCAAAGCTCTCCATATTTACTGACACCCCAATGGCAATGACACCTGCAAGGCTTAGAAGAAATTGTAGCTATGGAGACCAAGAGAAATACATCCATACATTTATTTAGTTAAAAGAAGGAGTAAAGTAAAACTTTAAAATTAGAAAATGTAATTGAAATAATATTTCAAATAGTTTTTTTTAGGTACAATTTTGCCCTGAACTTAGAAAAGATGCCATCTAATTGTTTTTTCTAAGTATTTTATTCTGATACAATGCTGCTGCAGTGAAACATTGATTGACTTTAAACCGTCTGACACACCTGTACCAATGATAGCAATAAATGTAGAGGGTATTGTAACTACCTTTGTTAGATTTTTTTTTTCTTATGATAGGAAAATATATCTTTCTTATCTTGCAACCCTACTGTTGTGTTTTTCATAACTGCAAATCAAGTTTTACTTTGATCCGTTTTATTGACTTGGATCTGATATTTTACTTAACTTCTTTGCAACAGCTTATCTTGTCCATCAGAAAGTGGTTCTTATTATAAATCCAATATGTATGTTGCAGCTGTAGATGAACAGATTTATGGGTGATGAAGAAGTTAATTTTTTTTTTTTTTTTTTCCTCTATTAAGAATTTAGATGATTAATGCAATAAATCTGTTGTGTTACTCAACCACCTAATGAACATTTGGAATGTTTCAAATCAAGAATGGAAATAGGAAATATGCTAAAACAAGAACTGATTCAATATTTTAATTATCAAGAAAGAAAGCATTTAATCTGATTCACATCCAAGTTGGGTTGAAAATTGTCAATAAATGCTGTGAAGATCACCTCTTCAAACTCTTTTTCTGTCTATATCGCAACCTGTGTCGACTTTTAATATATAGGTTTTATTTATACATTAAACTTAATGAGCATCAATCTAATTTTTACACAGGCAGATAAAGTTCATTCAAAACTAAAATTATTCAAAAACATTTTAATAAAGCATGCACTGATCTGTTTTATTTTACACAGTAAAAAAAGGATTTTTTTTTTTTATTTATTTACATCTGTTTATTCGTTGGCAAAATCAAATAAATTAGGATTTAAAATATCAAAGGCTTTCTATTAAACCCTACTTCAGAAGGTAAAAAAAAGAAAAGACCTTTAGACAGATTTTTTGTTGATCTTTGCTGCTGCTGAACGTCTAACTGCAGGATGTTATGTCACTCTGTGAGGTCTTAGTATAATGATAGCCTGAAGCAGATTGGGATTTATAACACTTAACAGGCATTTCAATTTGGCTTCATGACTAGAGATGCTCAGTGGGACCAATTAGAAGTGATGTAATGAGTGGTCATATAGTTTATGTAATATAGTTTATGTATAATGATTAACTAAACATCTAATTAAAAAAGAAATGCACCCATCTAATTATATATAGAAACAATTATCCTTGTTTAATTTAATTTGAAAGTTTTTTGCATACGTTTGCAAGCATTGTGTTGAATATACAATACAGAAATCAGTAGAAATTAAACTTTTTTTTATTTTCAAAAATAGCTATTTTAAAGGCTGAATTAACTGACATGTTAGAGGTTATAAACAGACAACATTTGCACATGTTTTCCTTTTAAATGTATTTAGATATTAAATTCTTCATATGGTCACAGACAGATTATTTATATGCATTTTCTGGATGAAAATATGCATACAGTTCTGATTGGTCAAAGAATCTGATAGTGCAGATTAATTATTTTGTTTAAAATGATTTAGTTGGAATTAAAGTGCTTGTTGCTTTGTTAAGCTTTAGTGATCTTAGCATGCATCATCTTCAGGGTATCCGAGTCAGCCTCAGGTCCATCCTCTGAGGTGACATAACCAGGGTAAATGGGGTGGAACTCCGTAGACCGAGGTTCTGAAGATGCCCCTGATGATGAAGGTTGCAGCAACGGTATCAACTTGGCGTGAGCGTAGTCGATTTCAAAACCTTCGAAGATAAGCCCGACCCCCCAGGCACCGAGTCCCTCCTCGAGAAGCAGCGATACCTTCTTGGTGGCCAGCACCAAAGCTTCATAATCTCCTCTATCTAACCTAAATATGTCAGAGGTCAGAGGTCGCCGTGGAACCAGCACAGTGAAGCCGGGGGAGTTGGGGAACGGGGTGAGAAAGGCGACATGGCTTTCATCCTCCCACACACGCCACTGCTGCTCCTCCCCACGAACGATGCGTGAGAAAAGGCCGGCGTGAGCCGGATCTTCCCCAAGGAAGGTATTGTCAGGCGGGGCGTCGGGGAGCGGCAGCTTGGCTCTGATTTTGTGCTGAATCTCAGTCAGGCTGGCATCACTCCATCGGGGTGCAGTCTTGGAGGTGCAGTACCCAGGGTCAAGAGCATTGTGCTCCTCTTCTCCAGCCAGGTGGGGGCGCCACTCGACATCCAGACCATGAAGTGGCAGGACACGGATCTGTTGGGACCAAAGTTCATTTAATTTGTTGAACCAACAACATATGAAGCAGCAACGTTAAGCAGAAGGTACTAATTACTGTAACAGTAATACACACTTAATGAGAAGCTCATTTCAAACTTTAACTATATCTCTTAAGCAGACACAGCCCAGCAGGACACAGACATGGTGCAATAAGTTGGACTAAAAATAAACAGATTTAGGATATTTCCATATTAATACCGTATGTAAATCCCATTACTGTCCCACAATGGGGAAATTCACTCTCTGCATTTTACCCATCCCCTTGGGGAGCAGTGGGCTGCCATTGCGTGGCGCCCAGGGAGCAGTGTGAAGTTAACGGTTTTGCTCAGGAACCCAGAGTTCAGGCTGTGGGGATCAAACCGGATACTTGCAACCTTTTCAAAGCACAAGTGCACTGCTCTAACCACTAGGCCACCACTCCCCAGAAACAAAAACTGTAAAATATGATCCAACTGCTTTAATTTAAAACACACAAAAATCCCTAATTCTACTAAAAATAATGAACCATAATACAAGATACTAATAAGCTGTTATAATAATCTAGTTTTATCTATTTAGGATAGACCTAAGGAAAATATTTTGATAAGAAACTGCTAAATCTAATAGAGTTCTAAGGTAGAGATGCATAGATCCAGGTTTTTCCAACCCAGTCCGATATCAATACCTGAGCTGAGCGCATCGGCCGATATTGGATACTTATCAGAGTCGACTGCTGAATGAACGAATCATAAACCCCGCCACGTGAGTGAAGGCTTTAGCCTTGAAATATACATTGTTGACAAAAGGTAAGAAATGATTTATTAACAAATAAGTAGTAAAAAGAAAGAAATAAGAGTTATTAAAGTGCACTGGATTGTATCTCATTTATCTGATCCTTATAATTAGTCAAAATCGGAGCTGATATTCAAACCAGGTATCTGATCGGAAGAAACTTTGTTACGTAGAATATTAACGTTTAATTGTTCTGCTTAGCTGGTTAATGAATGGCACCCAAACTATCCCCATCGGTAGTTTCAAAACTTAATTAATAGATAGAGCTCATCTAGTTTTTACACTGTGGCCTAACATTTACTTTACAACAGGAACAGCTTGACAGATGTGTCTTTTGAAGTTTGCATTGATTGTTTTTAAAGAATGACCTTAATAGGAGTGGTGGCTTCTCACTCTCTCACTGTTTTTATGTCAAAAACATGCTTCTAAAGAGCTAAATCTTTCTTTTCAGGAAACAAAGTAAAAGTGTTGTATTGTCCTTTCAGTTTAATGGGTGGGGGAGTTTTGATAGTTGGTTGATTTATACTTCAGATAGCAAGAAAAAAAAATCCAATCACTTTTGCACATATGCCTGTCATTCTGAAGGACCTTCCTCCATAGTAACACATAATAATATATACCGGTATATATATATTATTTTTAATATTAGCAAAAACTTTAAATCTTTGTATTCTCTCCCTAGTTGTACTTCAAAGTAATTGTCACCTGAGTAGGTCTGTCTCTGTGGGGTCTGCTGATCAGAGCACACCTCCTCACCCCCAGCCGATCACACAGCAGCTCAGCTACGGTCCTCGCCCCCAGCAGCCAGGTTAGATACTCTGACTCAGTGAGGTGGAAGATGCTACCTCCCTGCCTGCATGGGGCACTGCTCTCCAGGATCACAGAGCCTGGGGTCCAGGGTTTGGGGTTTAGGTAGGCCACCAGCCCCTCCGACTGCCAGATTACATGACGACAAATAGCGGAGGACATGCTGTAGAGTCAGGAGATAAAAGAAAAAAATAAGGTTTGAAAAAAATGTCAATTTGTATTTTAGATCAATTCCATCTTAGATAAAACAGGATTCAGCAGAATTTTAATAGACAATGAAATAATGTAGCTTAAAAGTATATTAAATATGAACAGCTCTGAACTGAAACACATGGGAAGCCTCTTCTATAAAAAATAGAAGAAAAGCAGAGATATAACACCAAACACTTACATTTGTCGAAATTTCATTTTGAAACTCCTCATGACTCAGCTTACAGTCATCGTACTTCCAGGCCACAAGACTGAACATTTCCCACATTAAATCAGCACATGTGACTGATGATTGGGGGGGATCATCTAGTCTATGCATTTGCACTTTGGTTTCAAATAACAACTAATTTATAGATAAGTAACTAAAAACCAACTAGGAGATTTATGGAGAATGATCTTCATGACAGAGGCCCATCAATAATAAATGTCAGTCTTATGTCTAAACCTCCTAATGAGCTCAAATAACCTCAATAACAGGAGGATTTTTCTACAGAAATGTGTTTTTCTTTTGTTATAAAGTTTGATCTGGTGTAAAACAAAAAAAATGGAAGTTTAAAAAAATTTTAATACTCTGTTAGTAACACAAATTTAATTTAACAAGGAAGAAAAATGAATGAAAGGCTCTGATTAAGGCTGGGTTTAAGCAGCAGGTTTCCTACACCAGTGTCTGCATGGAGGAAACATCATGATGCAAAAAAAAAAAAAAAAAACATCATGAAGTTAAAATAAAGACAATATTGACAAAGGGGCAATAATTAGGACATAAAGAGCCTATAAGCTCTCGGATCGCAGAGAATATTAGTGACTTGCAGGCAAATTAAGCATTTAATGTGTTTTATTTCCGATAGAATAATATTTTTTATATCTAAAGGCGCATATTTAGCTGTGATTTCACAAAGTTATCAGCTGGAGGTTGCTGTAATGAGTCAGAAGTTCAAAGATTGGACTTACCTGCAGAATAAAAGCCTAACTCTGCAGGAATTAAATACCATCCAAGAGGTAAACCCTGCAACTATTTATTCAATCCGTCTGGAAGGTTTGTGCAAAAACACAAAAAATGTGAAAATAATCAAGGCTTCCGGCAACAGATGCCAAAGACTGAATGTTCGCTGTGTCTAAAGGAACAGGCGACATCTATGTGTTCATGGTTCATATCGGTTCACAGACAGCGGAGCGGACTCAACCCAGCGCGAGGCTTCACAGGAACCGGAAGTAACCAACCGGTAGCAAATAACAGACTGGGTGCTAAAGTAGCGAATGCACCGTGGATGCCTCTTAAAGGCGGGGTAGAAGGTTTTGATTTATCTGGGGGGTAGAGACAGCAGAGCTACCCCGCTCTTAAAAAAAAAAAAAAAAAATATGAGAACATTTTTAACTGACTGAAAATCAAAGTAAACGTGTCTATTTTTTCTACAGCTCCCCCTGCTGCTCAGATGGAAATATGACAGAGCACTAACAGCCTATTAATGCATCAAATATCCTCAGGAAAACATTGAAATTGAAAATGACAGTACATCACTTATTATTCTCTCAGAGGTACAGAGGTCTTAAACATGTATACTTTGGAATGTAATTAAGAAGATTTAGCATATTAACCTACAGTATTAAAGATTGCACCAATGCATTTTATTGTCTGATCAAATCTGATACATGGACTGAGCGTATTGGCCGATATCTGATTAAGATTAGATACTACTGTTGAGTCAATTGCCCGCATATTACTTGAGTAAAAGAATCGTGCTTGACATAAAAATTGTCAAAAGAAAGTTTAAAAAAAAAAATTATACAGATACAATGAGGAAAATAAGTATTTGAACACCCTGCTATTTTGCAAGTTCTCCCACTTCACAAATATTGGAGGGGTCTGAAATTGTCATCGTAGGTGCATGTCCACTGTGAGAGACATGATCTAAAAAAAAAAAAATAACAGAAATCACAATGTATGATTTTTTAATTATTATTATTTATTTGTATAATACAGCTGGAAATGCGTATATGAACACCTGAGAAAATCAATGTTAAAATTTGGTACAATAGCCTTAGATTTTAATTCCAGAGGTCAAACGTTCCCTGTGGTTTTCACCAGGTTTAGAGACACTGCAGGAGGGATTTTGGCCCACTCCTCCACACAGATTTTCTCTAGATCAGTCAGGTTTCTGGGCTGTCACTAAGAGACACAGAGTTTGATCTCCCTCTAAAGATTCTCTATTGGGTTTAGGTCTGGATACTGGCTAGGCCACACTAGAACCCTGAAATTCTTCTTACAGATTATGTCTCTCACAGTGGACATGCACCTACAATAACAATTTCAGACCTCTCAATGATTTTTAAGTAGGAAAACTTGCAATACAGCAGGGTATTCAAATGCTTATTTTCCTCACTGTATAAATCATCACTAGCCACTGTGTTCAGGTAATCAGTGGTGCAATCATAAAATTGAAGTCACAATAATTATTGTAACTGCATTGCTGTGCATGATATCAATACGACCTTCTACAGAAGCATCATAGAGAGTGTTCTGACCAGCTGTGTGTATGTATGTATGGTGTGGGGGTTGCAGCGCTGCAGATTGGTAGAAAGTGAGAAGAGTAATGAGAACTGCAGATAGGATAATTGGGGCTTCTCTTCCCTCCATAAAAGACATTTAATGCCATTGCTGCATGTCCCGAGCCCGTAAGACCCCTCACACCCCCCCACCATGGATTGTTCTCCCTGCTGTCCTCTGGGAAGAGGCCTCACAGCATTCGATGCAGGTCCAGCAGATTCCTAAACAATTTCTTCCCCACTACCATCAGACAGTTTAACTGTTGAGAAAACTCAAAATCATTTAACAGATTCTGCATCAAACTGACCATATCAATGAGGTTTTTTTGCAGCACGTTTTTTCTCCCACAATGTTTACATCATACACATGTCAGAGAGCTGTACAAAATGGCGTTTTGTTTTGTATACACTCTGTGTATACACTCTGTGTATACAAAATGACAATAAATATTGTCTAAGCCTAATTAAAAATAAAACTGACTGGATCAGAATGGTGGATCGGCCTCATTCACCCAATATCTGTTCCAGCTAATTAGTCCATGGGGATGCTTTTTTTTGGTTGTGTTTTCTAGCACATACAATAGCAACACATATTCTAAACTAAAACACACTTTTACTTTTTTGTGATGCTTTTTAAACTCATTTTTATCACATTCAAAGACAACAGAGCCATTGTTGTTTTGAGTAAAAAGTAGCTAAAACTCTTCAGCCTTTAAATATGCATCAAATAGACATTATACAAAATGAGCTTTAAGAGAGTTATATAGCTATCTAAGCTTTAAGACTTATTAAAAGCTTAGCTTTAGGTATATTACATAAAACACTGTATCTGCATACCTAGCCCTCCCTGGTCAAGTAAGGAGAATTTAATTCCTTAAAAAGCATTTTACTTACAGGGGTCATGAAAAGTCTAAGGGAAATCAGAAAATTCCAATATAAATATAATATTCATATCAGTCTACTTTTTTGGCAAATGACGCCTCCGGGCAATGATACACGCCGGAGTTTAGGTGTTTCTTAGTGCAGCCGTCTGTTTGTTGCATGTGCCACTGGCCACTCTGTCCATTTTTTTTACTGTAAACATGGATGAAAGGGATGAGGACACGTCCAACTGTTTGGTCTCAATAATTTCAGATTGAAATAGAAAATAACAAGACATTTAGTGGAAGAAAATTTGTTGAATACAAAAGATTTTAAACTCTGCAGTAAATAAATCATCAGTTGACCCTCTCTATCAGTTGTTTCAGTGTAAAAAGGTGGATTGTAATAAATAATATTCCCAAACATTTATACTGGTTGAAATTTTAACATATATGTCCACTGGTTTATGCTTGGCTTCGTTCTGCATACAATTGTTTTTTTTTGTTTTTTTTTGACACAATATTTTACAGAAAAGTGTCATCACACCAAGCTATAATGATGAGAGTGCAGGACCATGACAAACATTGTCACCATAATAGAAAGAAAGGAGAGTTTACCAAAAAAAAGTGTCTCTGTGTTTTTTCTGTAACTGTGTACAAGACAGGAGCAGTGAAAATATGACATACCTGAGATGTTGTGTGTTGACACCACTTCATGAGGCATTTTCTCTTTCACCAGAAAATGGCAGGACCTGTTAGGGTGGAATTCAAAAGCAATTTTTAAGATCTGATTAAAGAGGTTAAAATACGACGCGAGTCTGCTGATCAAAACAAAAGACTGTAGTTTATTTAAAGCAAATCAAAATACAGCAAAAAAAAAAAAAAAGAAAAAAGCCTATAGGGGTTATAGGCATTTCAGGTCGCCAATTTAAAATGTATTAGCTTCCCCAGTTCCTCTTTCATACTGCTAGTTTTCAGTTGCATGATTTATCTGCTGTTGAGGAATAATTAGAAGCATTTTTTTTATGTTTTTATTGCGATACACGAGAGTGAGAGGCTGGAACTCTTTCCAAAGTTCAAGAATTTAACTTAAATCTAGATCGGATGACAAAATTTTAGAGTCAGCCTACAGATGCCATCCAGTTCTTATGTCTTTCGTCACAGATATTCAGTAGATTAGAACATGCATTCACATATGACTGCAGCTATTAATAATGGAAGTCATTGGAAAACAAGTCAGAAAATCCTGGGAACATATAACTACAGCATTACATACATAGTTTTAGAGATAAAAATAGGTAACTGTGCCAATTTATAGCTAGTATTTACCCCTCCCTATTAACCATATACACAAAGTAATAATAATAATACCATAAAACCTAAACTAAACAACTGCATCTTCTTTATATTTGGTAGCTTATACTAGGTTGAGAGTGTAACAGCGTACTGCTACTACCGAGAAAGGAATGTACAATCCCTTGTATCTCTCTGACCTACAAACCTATAAACACTGATGTATGAGGCTTTTGTTCAAAGCAAACCAGAGGTTAAATCACTCTCTAATGATCTTTGAAAAAAACCTGATGAACCAGTTAAAATGAACTCACATACTGCTCACTCATAGGCCTTCTACAGGAATGCTATTTCCTACAACTTAATAGAAGTTTGGGCGATTCCTCTTCTTAGACCACTTCACATTATCCTGTATGAACGTATTACTTTCAGAATTCATTTAACTTAAAAAAAAAAACAAAAAAAACAGACAAGATAGTCTGCAAGTCTTTTTCTTAAGGTATTATAGCTGTAAATAGTCCCCACTGTTTGCTTTAAAACTAAGTTAAAGACAAATAGGATAAAGTGATGGAATATTTATGTGAACTGTCAGGTCAACGTATGAATGTACATTTCTTATTATTTTGGACCTTTTTTTTGTCGTTCTGCTCTTTCCATGTCAGTTCCTAACCATTAGCTGTGTTTGAGAACTGACTCTAGGGGGCACCCTTGGACTACAATGGTGATGAGCTGTAGGGTAGATCACATTTAGTGTTTTAACCTAATCTTTTAATTATGATCTGCTCTTAATTTTAGTTTTAGTCCTCTCTTTCCACAGAATTTCAAATAAGTGATCACACCTTCATTGACCCAAGGCTGAAATGACTCATGACACAAACACACACCACACCCGCGCACCAATACACACACCCCTCCCACACACACACACACACACACACATACATACTACGCTACTATTTTTAATCGTACTTATGAGAAACCTCAACTGCTGGTGTTCTTCTGATACTATAGTCTAATACTCCCAAATATGTATAAAATTATATCCATATGTCCTTACACTGGCTATATGCAGCACAGAGAATAGACTTAAAATACTTATCTGAATGGTTTAGCACCACAATACATTAAAGACTTATTATTATCTTATCAATCTTTCAGAACACTCAAGTCTTCCAGTCCCAGTCTACTTCGCGTCCCTAGAACCAGTACCAAACATGGAGAACCAGTTTTTTAGGTTTTTCTGCACCTTTGATCTGAAACAAACTCCCACAAACCTAAAAAACAGACGATGTACTGAATTCCTTTAAATCATAGCTGAAGACAAACCTGTCAGGGGCTGTCTTTGATTAGGGGTTCGCAAACAATCCAGGTGAAAACCTGCTCTAAACAATATATATTATCACACATTAAACTTCTCCATATGATTATCATGTGTAACTACTTGATTACTTGCATGACCTTATGTGATGATTCTGATGATTTGCTGTGTAACTGAAAAATGCTTTTAAGGATTTTAATGAGTTTACTGCTCATTTGTTTTAATGATTTATGGTGTAAAGTACTTTGAACTGCCTTTATGCTGAAATTTGTTATACAAATACTTATTTACTTACTAACTCTTCATGTACAGCAATGTGAGGTAGTCAGTACTAAATAAAATTCTCACATTTCCTGTAAATGTATTTTTCAAAGGTTTTGTAAGAAAGGCTCAAATGCAAGTAGAATAACCAAACAAATTGAGTCATACTTTTTGGCTTGTTAACAGCCTTATAGTTTTTGCCAGTATCCACACAGAAACACTGGAAGGTAGCTTGAACAAACGTGCTGACCCACTTTCAAAGAGTAAATCGGTCTTCATAATCTGCAGCCACTGACCCCAGTAATGAGCTCAGCTGCTCAGATATCCTCTGTGGACGATGTCAGCTGAAGACCAGGGTGATGATTCACCTGGTTAGCGAGCACAAAGGGTCAAACTCAGTTAAATTTAGAAATGTCACAAATGTCATTTATCAGTGTGACATTTCCATGGCTTATACAGGTATACATACATCTAGTGTCATTTTGTCACAACCATTAAAATCAATGTATATCATAATGTATGTGACCCAAATGTAGCAGAAGCAACAAAATCTACTTATATCTCCCATTTAAACTTCCCTTCATTGGCTTCTTGTTAAATTTAGAATAGAATTTAATATATTTTTTCTCAAGTATAAAGCCCTAAATAACCAAGCTCCATCATGTATTGATTGTTCCTTATGTTCCAAACAGAGCACTTTGCTCCCAATCTCCAGGTTTAGTGGTTCCCAGAATTTCAAAAAGTAGAATGGGAGGCCGATCTTTTAGTTATCAGTCTCCTCTCCTGTGGAACAAACTACCAGTTTTAGTGATTGAGGCAGACACCCTTTCTACTTTTAAGGCAGGGCTTTAAACTTTATTTTTTGATAAAGCTTATAGTTAGAGTGGCTCAGGTTATCTTGATCTATCTCTATAGTTATGCTGCTATAGGCTTAGACTGCTGGAGGACATAGGAATCCCTTTACATCAGTCTGCTTCATTGTACCTTTATTCTCCCATTCTGTATTGTTTGTGAGTTGCAATTCTAACTTTATTTTTCTATCTGCTTTTTCTTGTCATAGTAGCTTCATCTGGCCTGGTTTAGCTGTGACACCATCCTGGAGAGAAGATATCAACTTCAATTACAAGTAAAATAGTTGGGCCTGTTTTTCAGTGCTTAGTCCTGTTTCCCAGTCACTCCAAGTTTCTATCCAATCATCTGGGTTTTCCAAGATACAAAAATACGTTTAACCATTCTATTTGTTCGTTTGCATTTACAAGACGGCTGTGGATGTTGTGAATTGACACTTTATAAATAAATTGAGTTGAATTGTTGGATTTTATTAGAGAATGTTCTTTTTTTTTTTACTTGGAGTGACAGATCAGCGCTGCTTGATGTTAACAGATATTCTCCTTTAAGTATTAAGCAAAGAATGTTTGAAATTATAGCAGTAAAAGGTGGTTCTAGAAAATATTGACCATGGGGTGTTAAACACAAAAATCAGATTAAAAACGTTAAAATATGGGATAACTTTAAAGAGCTACTTTTGGAAAAAAAAAAAAAAAAACAGTACTGTATGCATGATCTACAAGGGTTTCAGATTAAGACTAGGAAGGTTTTTGGTAAAATAAGATGGGAAAAAACAACTACAGATCAAGAAACCAAGTGAAGAAAGACCCAAAGTAAATTGCATAATACATATGCTGTTTGTTTAAAGGTTAAGTCTCTGATCAGTGGCAGACATAGCTTCCCCTTTTAGCAAGTTTCTGTTTCTCTGCTTTTTTTGTAATGCATTGGTAAGGCAAAGGTGTTGAGTACTTAAAAAAAAAACCTTTCCTGTGATAATGCACAGGAACTGATGCAACAACTCAAATCCACAGAGACTTCAAATAAGAGAAATAAGACACTTATTGATGAAGCAAAAACAAAACAAAAATGTAGATGTGTTTTTAAAATTGAAATAGAGAATAACATAATGAAAATCTTTATCAATACAACCTAAACTTCTTTGTTTAACAACCTAATTAATTTAATTTCCCGCAATAGTAGTTTCAGATATGGGCCAAATAAGATAAATAGCCTATCCATCTGTATATTAAGGTTTTCCAGTACTCTTTTGCACATGCATGGATAGTTGGTGTTCACTGCTGGATAGTTGTGTGGGAAGGACATGCTCACCAAGGTCACCATTCATGCAAGAACTAACATTAATCGTGAGAGTGTTATAAAGTCTTAATTGTAATATAAAATAATATGATATGATATAATATCACATATCATATAATATAAAGCTGTCACGTCCAAACATGTAAAAAAAAAAGTGATCTGACATTAAAATACAAAATTACACTACAATCACAAATGTGTTATGGGGTGAAATGTTGTTATTGTTTTGTAAAATATGTTATTAGGAATAACTTTAAGACAACTTTGGCCTATGTAAGAATGAACATGTATGGTTAATTATGTATTTTTTTATGTCGAGCTTCTTTCAGCAAGAGAATCAACTTTATTTACAGTCAACTTTGGTAAAACATAGCCTAAAACAAACCTCTGACATGTGGGCAGAGAACACTTTCAGATCTGATTTATTACTTTATAACATGACAGACAGATACTGATACAATGTATAAGAAGACAACCAGAAATGTTGCAACTCTGAATACCAATTGGAACTAGAAAATTCCCCAATGAAATTTTGGAGGTGGCTACCAACATTTGGACTGGCACCAAAGCCTTGATGTGGTTAGTTGGGTTTGCCTTATATTGGCATATATCACCATACCAGGTGGCGAATTTCTTGTTCATGGTTGATGGCGACTGGCATCACTATACCACTCTATACCGAGTGGCGACTTGCATCACCTCACCCACTGGGGACTGGCTTCACTACAGCTGTTGGTGACTGATGTCGCAACAGCTAGTGACAGTTGGCATCGTCACACATCCTGGTGACTGGCGTCGCCGAACCTAGTTGTGGCTGGGGTAATGATAAAGATCCCTATTGTGCAATAAATTGCTAAGTATATTATATAGACTTTTATTTTGTAGAGGACCTGGTGTCTTATTTTGAATATCTGGCAGGCCTGTGTCTTTAGCACACAGTCAGTCAGTCTATGGAGAGATATGGAATCATTTTACAATTGTTGAATATCTGTTATTCCTTCTTATTAGATTAGTCTACGCTTTATTACAGAGGAAATGGATGAGCTTTATTTAGAAAGGTGCATTCAGGTGTGTTGTAAAAAAGGCTTTGGTAGTGTAATTTTAAGAAATTGGTTGAGTTTGGATCAAAACTATGAACCATTTGCTGCAATGAATTAGTGTGTAGAATGAGAAGGCTTTTATTTTGTAGAGTCCCTGGTGTCTTATTTTTAAAGTCTAGCAGGGTTGTGTGTTAAGGAAAAGGTCATGCCCAGCAATGATATAGAATCAATTTCCAAATCTTAAATCATGCTTTTTCCCTGTTAATATATTAATAAATGATTTACTACAGTGGCAATGGGAGGCTTTAATTTTGAAAAATGCAGGTGGGTGCATTTTTATACAATCCGAATCTTAAAAACTGGTTGTGTTTGGGTCATAATGTTGAGCCATATGCCGCAATGAATTAGTGTGTATAAGGAAGAGTACCTGTAGTTTTATTTTGAAAGTCTATCATGGGTATATGTCAAGGGAAGGTTCATGCCCAGCAGTGATATAGAATCCATTTCCAAATGTTAAATCATTGGTTTTCCCTGTTATTAGGTGAATAGATGCTTTATTAGAGTATAAATTGGAGACTTTTATTTTGAAATTTGCAGTGAGGTGTGTTTTGAAAACGTCATTTGAGTCTAATGTAAACAATGTAATGGAGTTTGGGTCATAATGTTGAGCCATTTGAATCAGTTCATATATGTGTATAATTTAGCAGCTTTTATTTTGTAGAGTTCCTGAACTCTTACTTTGAAAGTCTAACAGGGTGGCGTGTTAAGTAAAGGGTCACACCCAACTGTAGTATTGAATACATTTCCACATGTTAAATCAGTATTTTTCCCTGCTATTAGATCAAAAGATGTTTTATTACAGTATAAATAGGGGTGTTCTGTTTTGAAATTTGCGAGGGGGTGTGTTTTGAAAGGCAGATAGAGTCTAAAATAGTGATTGAGTTTGTCTAATAAAAGTGATTGAGTATCATTTTGAGCCAAATGCTGCAATTAATATATGTGCATAACGTAGAGTCCCTGGTGTCTTGCTTTGAAAGTCTATCAGGGTTGTGTGTTAAGGAAAGGGTCAGACCCAGCAATGTTAAATAATGAAGTTCCAATTCTTAAATCAGTCTTTTTCCCTGTTATTAGGTCAATAAATGCTTTATTACAGTGGCAATGGGAGGCTTTTATTTTGAAATGTGCTGTGGGGTGTGTTTTGAAAAGCCCCCTAGAGTCTAGTTTCTAAAATGGTTGAGTTTGGGTCATAATGTTGAACTATATGCTGCAATAAATAAATGAGTAGAATGTAGAGGCTTTTATTTTGTTAAGTGCCTGGAGTCTTATTTTGTCTATCAGCGATGTGTATCAAGGGAAGGGTCATGCAGAGCAATTATATAGAATCCATTTCCAACAGTTAAATCACTGTTCACCCTTCATTAGATGAATATATGCCTTATTAAAGTGGCAATGGAGGTCTCTTTGAAGCTCTGTCAATGACTAAAGCACAGTGACAGACACAGATGCGCAGCACTTTCAAATCTTAACTCTCAGGCTCCAAACAAATTAGTGCCAAAGGAATTTCTAGTGAATAGCTGTAGCTCATTCACAACCAAAATGGTAAGAAGAAATAAAAACGTGTCGCATCTGCTTGTCTCCTTAGATTACATGCAAATCCATGTTAACGCTCATCTATTAGATGCCGAAAAAGCCCTCTGAATAAATGAGTGCTTAGCGAAAACCATATAAGTTATTTAAAAAGATACTGTGAGTGTCAGACATCCCTCTACTTCGATCGTGCTGACTTTGGTGCATGTATGTCATTCAGAAAAATATTTATGACGATGTAAAAACACTTAGTCACATTTGTTTTTCTTCCCTACTCTTGTTGAAAAACAATGAGAAAATGGTCAAAAAATCAAGGATTTTTTTTGGTTGGTCTGGTGGGGTTTTGAGGAAAAGTCTAAATCCTACAGTAATTCCAAAGACATTGTGTGAAAGCCGAGGCTTCAGTCTGCAAACTGACCAAAAATGGTGACTCTAGAGCAAATATGTGGCCGTGACAGCGATTTCAAAACTTTAGATGCTTTTTAAAGAAAGTCTCTCACTCAGTTGTGTCACTCTGAGTTGCTGGATTTTGTTCAAACTTTGTGGTGCTTGAAAGCTGATTTGAGAAAACCCACAGCAGCTATCAACATACCATTTTCAGTTTTTGACAGAAGAAGGATTTATCTACAAACACAGCTTCAAATTGTGTTTCTAAGTGAAGATATGACCACACAGCAAATGCTCAAAAACAGTGGATTTTTATGTCTTCTAATAAAGTAATAGCACCCATCTTGAGACCGAGCCGGACGTCTTGATACCTACATTGTATGGGTGCCTCCTATGGTTCGGGCCACATTACTGTTGGTGTAAGAATAAATAAATAGATAAATACACAAATAGTCAGTTTTTTGGCAACAATAATAATAGGTGCCATTGCTTTGCAAAAGTTTTAAATGATCTATGATGTTAAGAAGAAAAAAAGAAAGAAAGAAAAAGACTAAATGGAAAAAAGCAGGACTAAAGAATCAATTTTCTAGACTAGATTCTAAAGTTACCCCAAACCATTGCTGGAGTCACTAAGGCTACGTTTACGCCGCAGGCCTTAATGCTGAATTCCGATTCTTTTGGGGGGAAATACGATTTTTTTTGCGTTGCCGTTCACATTTCCAAATATATGCTACTTGTATGTAACTCCTGTGTGAACTGCAGTCATCCCGCATGCGCAGTAGAGGACGCAATGACATCACAGGCCAGCGTGCTCTGTGTTTACGGAGGTCAAGGGTGGTAGTGACCTTTGTCGGGTATTAATGGCGTTCAGGTCGGATGAATGCGACCTGGCCATTCAGACACAGGTCGCATTTGAAAAGATTTGTA